>NW_021319134.1:21245-221172 GCF_001605985.2 Dendrobium catenatum | reverse complement strand
CTAACTTATCACAATCTAAAAGATCAAATTATTCTAATTTTCCCACCATAGGCTACTACGCAATCATCGCCTTAATCACAATTTCTTGTCTAATGTCACGTAGCCATCATTATTCGACCATCACCATCCTCTACTATTTCTCTAATAATCTCTACTTCAACCATACAAGATCAAGCTAGCTATCGTTCCAAATTTTGTAGCTCCGTCTTCACCAATTGAGAGGAAAAGCGGACTTCTTTATTTTCATTTACATAATAGATAACTTCAACTAGATTATACATCATATTTTTTTCTCTTTCTGGGTTTTTCTTAATAAAACTTTGATGTTTCTGTTTTTTTTTTATGTGTATGTACTAAGTTTTTGTTTAAAGGTAAAATATTAAACTCCTTTTTATTATTATGAATATTCTAGCACATAATAATGAAGTGTTTTTCTAGTTATTTAGTTCAAAACTTAAGGCTTCACTTGGGACAACTTTTTTTATTGCTTTTGAAAGTTACTTTCTAATATAAAAATTTCTTGAATTAATTTTTTTTACTAAAAAATTATTTTAAAAAACAGTAGGAAAGCAGTCTCAAATGAAGCCTGGGACGGCTTTCCTACTACTTCTTAAAGCAGCTTTCTAGTATAAAAATTAAAATGTACTTGAAAGTCGCTTTAAGAAGCAATAAAAAAAGTTGTCCAAACAAAACCTAAGGCTTCGTTTGGGACGGCTTTTTTATTGCTTTCTAAAATGGAGTTTTAGTACAAAAATAAAAAAATTTGTACTAAAACTCCGTTTTAGAAAGCAGTAAAAAAGCCGTCCCAAACGAAGCCTAAGGCTTTGTTTGGGACGGCTTTTTTATTGCTTTCTAAAACGGAGTTTTAGTATAAAAATAAAAAAATTTGTACTAAAACTCCGTTTTAGAAAGCAATAAAAAAGCCGTCCCAAACGAACCCTAAGTCTCTCATATGCTTAAGATTTTCTTTTTTAGTTAAAAATGTCTAGCAATAAAAAAATTTATCCAAAAATTATTATTCTAAAAATAACTCAACTATTAGATGTGTCTTTTTAGAATGTATATTAGGATAAGCTACAAAAAAGTTTTATGAGAATAGATTTAAAAAAATATATTAAATTTATTTTTAAATTAGCGCTATATATTATATTACATTAATTTGAAAAATAAATTTAATAATTTTCAAGAATATAAATTATATCATAATTTTGTTTCCATTGAGCTACCCTTATTATTCCACGCTCCATAATTAAGCTCAAGCAAGGCCTTTCTCATCGCGCGCCGACAGAATGTTTAGAAAAAATACGCTTCAAGCCTTCAACAAATTATTTCCTCTCACTATTGGAACGACCGCACCTAAATTTCATAAACTTTATAACTCCATTATTTCAAAGCGAAAACAGCATTCGCTTCCGTCATGTGAGAACAGATCGACAGCAAGAAGCCGTACCACTTATTAAATATTTTATACAATTATTGCTGATTTATTTTAATTACTTTGAATAGACTTCTGACTAATGAGAAACGAAACACGGAAAATAGAAAAATCAAATTGGCCTTTCTTTAATTAACTATAATTTTATATAATAGAAAGCTATTTTTTTGTAACAAGAATAGCTAATTATTTAGAGTTCTTTTTTAGATTAATGCAACTTTTTGTACATATGTAATATGTTTGTAAGACTATTCTGGGAAAAAAAACTTTTTAAATTATTGCTGAAAATCGCTTCATAGTAAGAGAATTTTTGAAAGTAGTATGAAATTAATAATCAAACATAAATTATGATTGAAATTTAAAAATGAAAACTACAAGACAATTTTCCTAAAAAGAAGACCCTTATTACGAAGAAATTATTCAGTGCGGAGTTCGGACATAGCTCTATGTATGGACTCCAATATATAGTTGACACGTATTTTTTGGGCTAATTTATTTTGTGTAACTACGTGAATTTTTTACAAATGCGTGACCCGACGTCTTGACCTAGTCTTGAGGTAATATTTTTGAAAACATGAAGCCGACGTGTCTCGTTCAATTCTGAAATCATGCGGACGTAAGTTTTAAGATTTTGCTGTCAGAAAATCATCTTTCTTCTTCAAAAAAAAGATCATTCTCTTCACAAACCGCTCTCTTAGAGAATTTAACATTCTCAATACTTTCAACTTCACCGACAGGGTAGGAGAAATCATCTACGGTTCTAATTCTTACATTTGTCATTGTTTTAAGAGCTAAAGCTTTTTCATCACACATGTTCATATAGGATATGAGTAGATGTATGTCTTTTAGCCTAGCCAAATCATGATTGTGATTTTCTATAAAATTTTGCACCTTTCAATTTCCATCTTCATCAACTATAAACCTAATCATAGCTAGACAATCCGATCTAGTATCTGATTTTCAATATTTTTTTTGTAAATTCAAATAAGAACCCTTCTTGAAACCAGATTTTCAACAGACAAAGTCCTTACATCTTATATTTCTGGAATTTGGCCAATAAATACGAAGTTCCTTTCGAACACTAAAACCAGCACTATGTGCATATCTGTAGTACATCTCGTATGCCTTCTACTCACAGTTATACACACCCTATGGTAAAATGAAAAAAATATAAAGAGAAACATTCTACAACTGTGTATAATATTTTGTAATAATTCTCTATGCACACTATGTACAAACCTGTACATTGTATGCACTATGGATATTGTAAAAGTGTGTACACATTGTGTGCAAGTTTGTTATGCACACTATACTAAAATCTTGTACACATTGTGTATAAAAATCTTGTACAAACTGTGTACAAGTCTTATACACAGTGCATACAAGGTTGTTGTACATAGTTAAAAAGTCTTGTACGTATTATGTATAAGCTTTTAGAAAATATGTACAAGCTTTTACAATGTACATAGTATATATAAGGCTGTACACACTATCTATACATGTGTACACAGAGTGTTCAATGGAATTAATACACATGTTTTATTAGTAGAAGATTTTTTAAAAAAATCACAAAAAATACGAACAATGTACAAGTGCAGGATGTATTGACAAGTGGAAAGACACCATACAAATCATTAAGCATCGTGTGTCTAAGCAAAAATGTCATATGTTATTTCAATATTTCTAACTGAACTTCAAAAACATTCAAAAATGATAAAAAAGTGCATGAACAAACATTGTTATGCTTGTTTATTTTATTTGATGCATTTGTCATAAGAATAAAATTGAAGACTAAATAATAATCCCTAAATATTTACCAATAAGTTTAAATCTACAGCTCCTCCCCCCAAGTTGACTTCTCGTTCATCCAACCTTACAATCTCCGCACTATCCTGTAAACTTCTAATTCTTCTTATCTAAAAGTTTTCAGCCTCCACGTCCTGTGAGCGTATCACCTCATCAGAGAATTGAACATCATCCAAAGCAGTCTCCATCTTCTTCGTCGGTTCCTCCAAATTTTTGGGGGCGATTTGCGAAAAAGTTTTATTCGCCGAAAACCCTAAACTTTAGGAACCAATTACGGGTTTTTCTTTTAAACAAGAGCGCCAACTAAAAGCCGAGCCGGGTTGACGGGTCACCTGTCAGTAAGAAAATCCACACGTCTGCAAAAAAAATAAAAAAAGACCGAAAAAATACGTGTAGTCAAATAATTCCAGCATGACAGCGTGAGTGGTTGCAAGTTTAAGAAATATTAATTGCGAGCTCATTAAATTTAACATTTTTTTTTCTTACAAGTCAGTCTAATATTGACTTCTTTTATCATATTTTACATTTTTCTTATTAATAAATTGAGCAGCTGTGACTCCGTCTCTATAGAAGAATCAAATGTAATGAATTATGAATTAATTTTTAGATTTGATATGATCCGAGAAAATACAAATGGTCGCATTGGAAGGCAACTCCATTAACTTTCTAATTTTTCCATAGTATTTTTCTCACCGCGTGAGGATATATCATAGATTTCAATGCACTCACGACTTTGAATTGATCAATGAAAGTTGGGCGTGTCCCTCACTTTATCCAAATTAAAAAAAAAAAAAAAAATTATTAGGGGCTTAACTAGCAGTTGATTAGGCGTGGAATTTTATCTTTTTTAGATTTGGAAAAAAAGTATATAATTATAATTATATATAATTTAAAATTTAAAATTTCTTATAATTATGTATAATATGCTTTAAGAAAAGTTGCATTAATAAGTACAAATTTTATGCAATATTAAAAACTTTGATAATTAAAATTATAATAACCTACTGCATAATTTCAAAAAAATTATAATGCGTTTGGTCCTTGAATGTTGGATCGGATTCTTAGAGATGCAAATGGCACTAGTGTTGTCATAAATGATTGAAATATTGCCTATATGTAATCCTAAATCTATAATTTGTTGCTTCAACCAAAGGACTTGGGCCACACAACTCCCTAAGGTAATATACTCAGCTTCAGTAGTGAAAAGTGCAACATAGTTTTGTTTTCTATTAGACCAGGAGACTAAAGACTATCCTATGAATTGATAAGTCCCATAAGTGCTCTTAAATTGAGCATATTGATAAGATGAAAAAAAAGTCTGATTTAAGTCCAAATAAGCTCAACAAGTACTTAAAACAAAAATAAGCTCAAATCAAGTACTTAAAACATGATCAATAATTTTTGGGCATTAATTGGAGCATTGAACAATCTCCAAATCTGCATGCTTATAGTATAAAAGATCTAATTGACTAAACAAATCCAACAAGCCCAATATCACTTTATTATGAAGCCATAGAAGTACTTCAAAGTTAAATAAAAGATTCATAATCTAAGGATTCAATATGAGTGTAACAGAGTTCTGTTTTCTATTAGACCAGGAGACTAAAGACTGTCCTATGAATTGATAAGTCCCATAAGTGCTCTTAAATTGAGCATATTGATAAGATGAAAAAAAGTCTGATTTAAGTCCAAATAAGCTCAAATCAAGTACTTAAAACAAAAATAAGCTCAAATCAAGTACTTAAAACATGATCAATAATTTTTGGGCATTAATTGGAGCATTGAACAATCTCCAAATCTGCATGCTTATAGTATAAAAGATCTAATTGACTAAACAAATCCAACAAGCCCAATATCACTTTATTGTGAAGCCATAGAAGTACTTCAAAGTTAAATAAAAGATTCATAATCTAAGGATTCAATATGAGCCATCCGATAAATTGTCATAGAATTTTGACTAAATTTATAGAAATGTCAACTTTAAAAGTTATTATGAATAAACTCTCATTTTTCATATGAAGTAGATTTAGACTTGGGCTTCATTTGGCTTAGCTTTCTTACTGCTTTCTAAAACAACCCTCTAATAAAAAAATTCTAACAAAAAAAATTTTTGTACTAAAAAGTTGTTTTAAAAAGTAGTAAAAAAACTGTTTCAAATGAGAAAAATTATTATGTGCGGACATTAAATGCCGTACGGAGGCAAAACAGAGCACGCCACGTGACTTTTTGATGTGTAATATCACGTGACATGTCGTACTCTGATTCACCTCTGGACGATACTAATTTCTCGCAAAATACAGTTTAATAAGAGAAAATATAAAGTGGGTCCTACACCGTGTCTGATACCTTTCGTGGCCGCCGGACAATGATATAATTAAGATTATACCACCTATGCTTCTTTCATTTATGTCCCAGAAAAGTCCCGAACCATCGACACAGTGGCGGTATTAATTAGCTGCCTCTGTAGGTATTGAACGTCTATATATTTAGTCAATGTAAACAGAGAGAAGTCATGGCGGTCAATATTTTTGTCTGAATGGGTCAAGTAGGATTTATATATACGTCGTCAAAATATTTCAAATACATTTTAACGAAATACAAATAGTTTAATCTCCTATGAGGACAGTCAAATAAATTTAGATTAATATTATACAAAGATTAAATGTTCATCGATAATTTGGAGGAGAATTTCAAAGCCTTAAAATAGAATATAAAATTATCTCACTTCAACTCTTTTTTTTTTAATCAAAACAAAATTATATTGAACTAAAAAAAGAAATACAAGAAGCAATGTCGCTAAAGACAAAAATAAAAGAAAATACAAAAATAAGTAATCTGAATGGCTCACTAATTGGCCGAGGCTCCCAGCTCCTCCGAAGCCAAGCACAGACCCTCCAATTTGGTGAAGGTAGCCACGAAGAAACCAAACCAACCGATCAAAGAATAGAGCAAGAGACCAACACCAAAGGTTTCCATGAGCCAAGACGACGAGGAAACGAGCCACAACCACATCATCGCCATCACATACACGGACAACAGAAAAATCGATGCACCACCCAAAAATTATCAACCATTGAAGGAAGAAAGCAACAAACATTGGAAACTATCTGCCCCGTCGGCCTCTCTCACGAGTGTTAAGGCTACAAAGGAAAAAAATATGCACCGCGTATAAATGACCATGGTGAATCTTATTTATGAGAAAATCTTGGAACCAATCAAACTGGAAATTAGTATATGTGTTTATTACTCTCACTCATAGAATATATTATACATAAGAAGTGTTATAATATTAAAGAAAGGAGCTACAAAATCTAAAAAGAAAAACTAAGCTCAATCTTCATTATGATGAGGAGTAAATGTTAGACGAATAGAGCTACAAAATTCAAAAATAAGTGTACACTCGCTCTCCTCCATTATAAGGAGTTACAAATATTAGAAGAAGTAAGTTACAAAATTTCAAAATGGAAGTTACAATCAATCTTCATGATGAAGATTTATCATTATGTAATCTAATACATTAATAATAATAATAATAATTGAAAATGTTATCATAATGTGACATACAATTAAGATTGCATAGCTCATATTTCTTATGAATGAAATTATTTTTGGAGTCAACTACAATAACATCCAAAAATATGAGGCAGATGGTAAGTCGACAGGAATCCATTTAAGGACAAATCTTACTGCAATCATTGAATTGAAAGTTTTCTAAATAAATTCACGATCATCCAAACTCTAATTTCAGCAAATGTATAGTCAAAGTGAATACCTAAAAAAGCCAAGTAAATTACAAATTTTTTTTGGATCTAGATGCAAATAAATCCAAATCAAACATTTGAAATGTAATTGAAAATTATGGTATAATAATTTAAGAACTAAATTATATTCAAATATTTGCTTGCTTATAGTTAGATCAGCAAACTTAATAACAATAATTCATTGAGTGCAAGATCGCTCCACTTTGAGGTCATTAAGACACTCAAAATCTAAAAAATGACAAAAAATCAAGAGAATTTATATGAGCTATCCGGTTAAATATTCGGAATACTTTGTTATGTTTGATCTCCGGACCATCCGGTGTCCACTCAGACTAATTTCTCGTTTTCTTATGTTTGATTTATGCTTGTGAGAAGATGTAATAGTTAGCGATAATTTAATATTGGTTGCTACATCCTATGTAATGCTTTATAGAACACAATGAAGAGAAATGATCGATTAATGTAGCCCACCCCATATAGTGAGACAAAATTTTGATTTTGTTGTAGCTGCTGCTGCTACATCCTATATGGAAGTGGCTGAGAACATCACGTGTTATGAGTAGAGGTAGCCAAGATGAAGTTAGAACATTAGACAAGCATGTTCTAGGCGTTTGCCGAGATATTTATGGGATGCAACGAGCTGCTGTGAAATATATGCTAGCAGAGAATGATTTAGGCTTCGTTTGAGACGGTTTTTTTATTGCTTCTTAAAGCAACTTTTTAGTATAATTTTTTTTTGCTAGAAAGTTGCTTTAAAAAAGAACAAAAAAAACTTTGCTAAATGAAACCTTAGTCTTAGCTAAATGACTTGTGTAGCAACCAGATGCCGGAGATTCGAAGGAACTTTTATTTGGTCCGGTGTAAGGATGCAGAGGAACATCCGGTCGTAGGCAAAATCCCGCCTATACCCTGGTGTACCGAGTTTTTTGGAAAATCTCGGTACACCTCGGTATAGGCGGAATTTTGCCTACGACCGGATATTCCTCTGCATCCGGTCAGAGGACGTAATAATTGTTCGATTCGAAGGGCTCATGTGTGTAGCATACGGCCAAGATGTTTATAAATGATGCATGGGGCTCCTGAAAGTCTTATATTTTACACTTAAAAAATTGTTGAGAAATACAATTGCATTTTGCATTTTGTTATCACACACTGGTATGCTAAAGAATAGGAACTAGTATACTCTATTATACGAAGATTTGCACCTGTTTGTCAATCATTTAGGTTTTTTTTAACAGCTTTTTTATTGTTTCATAAAATATTTTTTTTAGTACAAAAATTTTTTCAATTAAAAATTACTTTATAAAATAATAAGAAAGTTATTTCAAACTAAGCCTTAAACCTAGGTAGCTAGCATAGAGCTTGTTGTATCTTGATTGTCAATAACAATCTTCAAGCCTCAAGAGGGGTGATTCCATAGGAACAATTATTACGTCCTCCGACCGGACGCAGAGGAACATCCGGTCGGAGACCAAATCCCGCCAAAAAATGAGTTGTACCGAGCAATACCAAACAATAACGAGGAGTACCATCATTTGAAGACCCAATACCGAGTTATACCAAGCTAAACCGAGAAATACCGAGTTATACAAGAGTTGTACCGAGTTTTTCCTAGAAAAACTCGGTACAACTCGGTATTTCTCAGTACAGCTCGGTGTAACTCAATATTGATCTTCAAATAGCGGTATTCCTCGTTAAAATCAAATAATACCTAGTTGTACCAAGCAAATACCGAGTTTTTTGGCGAAATTTTACCTCCAACCGAACGTTCTTCTATGTCCTTACACCGGACGTAATAAAAGTTCGATTCCATAGACATTTGATTTGTAGTTTTTCAGAGAATAATACTAACAATAATAATAAAGCAAATCTCTTTCTGAGAGAGAATTAAATTTAGATTTCATTTGGAGCAATTTTAGATCATTATATTTTACCTACTTTCAATAATTTTTTATACTAAAAATTAGCTATATAAAATAATAATAAAAAAAAGCCATCCAAATCAAGACTAAAACATTTACATGCAAGAGCAATTTCCACTTCATTGGTGCAATGATTCCGCTACTAAAAGGAAGTAGGTTAGCCGAAATACATATGGTCACCAAAATTGTTTTACAGCCGGGAGGCAAAAGATAATTTCAAAATCCCAAAATAATTTTTGATTCAATAGATTATCACAAAGTCATGATACCTTAAAAGATAAGAATCTCCCCAAAGCATACTTCATAACTGATGAAATTGTTGATAATATAATTCTTCATAGCACTCATCTCTTCTACATAAACTTCGTTCGAAACGTTGATTTTTTAGTACAAAAATTTATTGGACTAATAATTTTTTAGAGTAAATCAATTAAAAAAAATTAATTGTATAATCTAAACATCGTCACTTAGGATTTATTTGGACCAGCTTTCTTAACGCTTTAAACCCTAAATTTCTTAATACCAAAATTTGTTAAAAGCAATAAAAAAAATAACAATTAAAAACTGTCCCAAACAAAATCTTAATCACCTTAGAGGCTTAGATCATATATGACAGATATAAATGTAAGCATGTTATGGTGTAAGAGAGCTTAAATCCTATAACTACCCATCCCCTGGGACCTGTTATCCAAGGTCTCTTGCAAAACAAATGTTAGTAGAACATATCATCATCACAACTCATCAGAATACATCACAAACTTCTATTATTATAACAAGGCATAATATCACATGCACCGCAAACCAAAAGCTAATGAATACAACAAGGCATAAAGTAAAGAAAACGACAAGAAGATAATAATGCTCGAAGTGAAACGAAATCTTTTTATTTCATTCTCACTTGGTATTATCTTATGTACAATGTCATATTTATACATTTCCTAAGTTAGAATATGTGGATGTGGTTACATGTGTTTGTTTCTATTGTGTGGTTATAATTTAGTGTGACATGCGCTCTGTTTTGATTATTTCGGCTGAATTCGTTCTCTGTCCTTTTATCCCCCCTCAAGCTTATAGTTTCTTGTGAGCACTAAGCTTGTCGCGAAGGAAGTGAAACTTAATGTGGAGAGCGGCTTCGTGAGGATGTCCGTTGTCTGTTCTTGTGTGCTGATTTGGTGTAGTGAGATGATGTTCGAGTTGAGTTGATGTCTGACGAAGTGATGATCTATCATTATGTGCTTCGTTCGTGTGTGAAAAACTGGGTTGTTGGCCAGTGCTATTGTTGAGGTGTTGTCACAGTGAAGATCTGTTGGGTGCAAGGTAGGTATGTTGAAATCTTGTAGTAGCCGTCTCAGCCATAGAATGTTTGTGATAGTTGTTGCTAGAGCCCTGTATTCTGCTTCCGTTGACGATCTGACTACAGTATGTTGTTTCTTGATGCTTAAAGATATGAGTGTGTTGCCTAAAAATGAGCAATATCCGGATGTGGATTTTCTTATTTCTATGTCGTTTGCCCAGTCAGCGTCTGAGTATGAATGTATTTGACGTTGTCCCATGAAGATAAGTATGCCAAAGTCCAATGTTCCTTTTATGTATCAAAGTAATCTTTTGAGGAGGTATGCATGGTATGATTTTGGGTCATGCATGTGTTGACAGAGCAAGTTTATATGATATGCGATGTCTGGTCGAGTGATTGTGAGATATTATAGTGATCTTGTGAGTTGTCTATATGTATAAGGGTCATTGAGAAGGGGATCTGGGTTTATATTTTGTGGTGGTTTTGTGCACGAGGGATTTGAGAGTGGTTTGCAGAGACTAAGTCCTGCTATGTGCAGAATGGAAGAGGCATATTGTGTTTGAGATAAGAAAAGAGATGTGTCGTGTTTTGTTATGTTTATGTCAAGAAAATTGTTGGTTGTTCCAAGATGTTTCATTGAAAATTAGTTGTGCAACTGCGATATGATGTTTGAGATAAGAGAGTTGTTGTTACCTGTCATTAGTATGTCATCAACATACGTGAGTAAATAAACCTGCGAGTCTTCTTGAGTGAGAATGAGTAGAGAGGGGTCAGCTTTGCTTGGTTGGAATCTAATTTGTTGCAGAAAAGTTGAAAATGTTGTGAACCATTGCCTGGAGGCTTGTTTTAGACCATATAGTGCTTTTTGGAGAAGGCAAACGTGTCCCGGATTTTGTTTGTCTTCGTATCCTTGTGGTTGTTTCATATAGATTGTGTCTGTCAGTTTTCCATGTAAGAATGCGTTGGCTACATCCAATTGATGAACTACCCAGTTTTTGTTTAAAGCTACCGTGAGTAATACTTTGATGGTGGGGAATTTTGCTACCGGACTAAATGTCTCCAGGTAGTTAATCCCGTATTGTTGTTTGTGACCCTGAGCTACCAGTCTTGCTTTATGTCTTGCTATGGAGCCATTGGAATGTAACTTTGTTTTATATTGTCCATTTGCAACCAAGAATTGGAGTTTTGGGTGGTGGTGGAACGAGGGTTCATGTTGCTTGCTTCTGTAAAGCTGAGAATTATGTGTCCATAACTTGTCTCCAGTAATTATGTTTAGATGCCTCTTGATATGTTTGGGGGTCTTGAGGCTGAGTGTCTGTGGATTGATTGTGTTGATGTATAAGGTTGAGAATGATTTTTGGCTTAAGAGATCCCATCTTGAGTCTTGTTATCATCAGGTGTGATGGGGGTGGTGGTATGTTATTTGTCTGGGGAGGTGTCGTATTTTGTTGTGGTGTGGAGGTGTTAACAAGTGTTTGTTCATGGGTTATAATGTTTTGTGGTTCATGTTGATGATTGGAAGGTATGTGGTTTGTTTGAGTTGTAGGTGTAAGAAGCATGGGATTGTCTGTTATGGCAGTTTGGGATGTCATATTTGGTGATGTTTGATTGAATGGAAACGTGGTTTCATGAAATGTGACGTGCGAGAAATGGTAATGAGTTTTGTTTTGGGTTAAGACATTTATATCCCTTGTGTGATGTTGAATATCCCAGAAAAATGGATGGGATAGCTTTTGGGGCCAATTTGTGTCTATTTTGTGGGGAAATCCATGGGTAAAATGCACAACCAAATGTTTTTATGTGAGAGTAGTCAGGAGTTTTGTTGTATAACAACTGCAATGGGGTTTTGTTTTGGTTTGTGTGTGAAGGAAGTCTGCTAATAAGAGAAGATGCCGTGAGAACCGCATCTAGCCAGTAGAGATATGGTATTGAGGCTGTTTGTAGTAGAGTTCTTGTTGTTTTAATAAAGTGTCTATGTTTTCTTTCTGCAATTCCATTTTGTTCAGAGGTGTACGGGCATGAAATTTGATGAGAAATGCCATGTTTTTGGAAGCATTGTTGAATTGTTCTGTTTATAAATTCAGTCCCTCCATTTGACCGAAATTGTTTGATTTTGTATGGTAACTATTTTTCTATCATAGTATGAAATGTGATAAAGATAGAAGGTACTTCCGACTTGCAATACATGGGAAATATCCATATGAACCGAGAGTAATCATCTATGAAAATGACATAGTATCTCAAACCTTGATTTGAGGTAACTGGGGCTGGGCCCCATACATCTGAATGTACTAATTCAAGGGGGATTTTAGCTCTGGAGCTAGAAGTGGGAAATTTCAATTTGTGGGTTTAAGCTATCCTACAACAAGCACATAATGCAGAAAATATAGGTATGTGAAGTTGTTTATTGGTGGTGGAGATAGTTGCCATAGTTCTGGTGTTGGGGTGACCCAGTCTGTTATGCCATATGGTTGCGTCTTGATGTTTGTGGAATGCAGATAATGCTTGTGGTTGAGATATGCTGGGACGGGTTGGTACTAGATATAGGCCCTTATGGCTGGAACCCTGAAGCAATATTTTGTTTGTCTTGATATCCTTTACATGAAAATCGTGAGCATCAAATGAGATAGAGATGTTATTGTCTCTAGTTAGATGATAAATTGAAAGTAGATTGTGAGAGATAGTAGGTATATGGAGAATTTTGGGTAGTTGAAGCTTATTAGTTGGAGTTGGTAAAATGTCTGCTCCGGTGTGAGCTATGGGTAATGTACTTCCATCTCCAATGGCTATGTTATATGTACCATGGTATGGTAGTGGATCACCAAGAGTAAGGTTGTTGATGTCATTTGTAAGGTGGGATATTGCACCTGAGTCCAAGTACCAATCTGGGTTGATACTGTCATTTGTGGCTGTAAATGCAGTGTTTACTTTCTGCGGTGGTGGTGTGTAGTTTATGTTAAATCTGTGTCAACATGTTGTCGTTGAATGACCTTTCTTATTGCATATCTGGCATATAGATGTTTGTATTGTTTGACTGGTGTTATTGTTGGGACGAGTATTTGTTGTGGGAATCTCCCTCTGGCTCTTCTTCCTCTACCTTTTGTAGAGTATAAAGCAGTATTCTGATCAGGTATTTGTGATATTTGGTTGCTTCTGTGTTGAGATTAATCTCTTCGCTGATCAAGAACGCCTATAAGTCGTCAAGACTTAATGGCAGTACCATGGTTCTAATTGTGCTTTTGAATAAATCACATTCACATGATTTGATAAAAAAATGTGCTTTTGAATGATTTATAAGCTGCTGGTAATCCATTGAGTGTGTAAAGAATTATGTCTTCTTTATCCGTTGTGGCTCATACTGCTACTATCTTGTCTACCAATGTTTTCACTTCATTTAGGTATTCTGCCATTGTGTTTTGTTTCATTGAAACATTATGTAACTCATTTTTTGAGTTGGATCAATCGTGATATGTTGGAAGATTGCAATTTTCTTTCAACTGTGGTCCATATGTCTGCTGAGGAGTCAAGATTAAGAACATATGGTAGTATGGTTGGGGTTATGATGAAGCATAGTGCGGCTGCTAAGTTCTGATCGATCAAAACCCATTCAGTATATTTGGGGTTTGTAATGGTTTGAACATTGGGTGTTTGCTGAAGATGGGGTAGCGGTGAAATTGTGGGATCTATGAAGTTTGCAAAACCATTAGTCCTGAGAAGTTTAGTTACCTGAGATCTCCATATGGCATAGTTCTCGCATGATAACTAGGTGGGAACGATGGTTTTGATATCTGCAATGACAAATTTTAGTGATGCATGTATTGTGCAAGAGTTGATTTGCGGATCTGTAGATGGACTCTCTGTCTGGGACGAAGATGATTGAGCCATGAGAAGTTTTTCAAGAAATTCTTACCTCTCGCTTCAATCTTCAGTCTTTGTTGAATTGTGGCTCTGATACCATAAAGAAAACGACAATAAGAGAATAATGCTGACAGTGAAATGAAATCTTTTTATTTCATTCTCACTTGGTATTATCTTATATACACTGTCCTATTTATGCATTTCCTAAGTTAGAATATGTGGCTATGGTTACATGTGTTTGTTTCTATTGTGTGGTTGTAATTTAGTGTGACATGTGCTCTGTTTTGATTATTTCGGCTGAATTTGTTCTGTCCTTTTATAAAGCATATATAAATCTATAATATGAAAATACAAGCTGACTATATGTATACCAAAAGCTAATGAAAAAGATGACCTCGAAGAACATGCAAAAATCCTTAGTTATCCATTGCCAAGTTTCGTAAGGAAGCAACTGCGAAGGAGAAGTGATAAATGATACGCAACACACAATCGATGACTGTCAACGAGATGTGGGTTGCATAATTGACCAGGTGCGACGTGTAGTTAGTGAATGAATGATGAAAAAAAGTTGAAGAGTAGCATATGCTTGCAGGAGAAATTATTAGGTGCGGACACCAGACAAAGAGAACCGTCCAATTTTCTCTATGTATATAGTAAAAGCATAGTTACTGTAGCAGCTACACTTTGACTGTGTTTTTTCGGTAGACAGAGAGAAAACCAGTCGGTTCTCTCCGTCCGATGCCTGCACCTAATAATTTCCATGCATGCGCGTGCATAATTCTAAGCGCACATGTGTGATGGCCAAGCATGAAGGGTGGGCAATCGTGTTAGCATGCAACAACAATAATGAGCAAGTGCTATACGTGGTACTCATTCCATTATCTTTTAGATTCACGAACTCCAAAAAAAATGCGAAAATCTAATGTTCCCAATGTTCAGCTCATACTTACTAAGCTATACATAGTATTAACACAAAATAATATAGAAATATAAAATCATGCTACACAACTCTCACGTATCAGGACTTTAGCATTCATCAATTAATGAACTGCACTACTCTTTTACTAAAGTAATCAATTCAATATATATATATATATATATATATATATAATATTACTAATAAATAAAATAATATTAAAAAAAAATCAAAAGTCCACTATTCCTATAGAACTGACCTGCATTCCAATCCTCTGTCTCTCATCAGCTTCTCCACTCTCTCCACATCTTCTAGCCTCCCTGCATCGCTATATATCCTCCTGAGCAGCTCAAAATTGTGCTCATTGTCCGGCTCCAGCTCGAACAACCGCTCTGCTGCCGTCTCCCCTGTGGTAACATTGCGGTGCACCGAGCACGCATAAAGCAGCGCACCCCACACCGTCGGGCCACCATCAAACGGCATCATCCTTGACACAAGCTCGAAGGCCTCCTCAACCAATCCAGCTCTTCCAAGCAAGTTCACCATGCACCCGTAATGCTCCATTCCAGGCTTTATTCCATGTCTCACTTGCATTTCATCAAACAGTTTCCGCCCAACTTCTACAAGGCCCAAATTGGCGCAGGCCGAGAGCAACGACACAAAGGTTACGTCATCCGGCACCATCCCTGATTCCAACATCTGCCGGAATATACTGAGCACCCGCCGGTCTCTTCTGTTGGCGGAGATAATGGCGTTCCAGGACACCAAATCCTTTTCCGGCATGGAATTGAAAATGAACCTCGCCTGGGCTAATTGGCCGCACACAGAGTACATGGTGATCAAGGAGTTGGCTACGGATACGGCTCGCTGGAGCCCACGGCGGAGGACCCAGCCGTGGATTTCGAGGCCGATGTTGCAGTTCGCAGAAGCACAACCGGCGAGCAACGAGGAGACGGTCACAGTATCTGGCTCGAACCCATCCGCTAGCATTCTTCTGCAGGTTTCAATGGCTTCAGGAAACAATCCATGACGTATGTAGCCGTTAAGCATGGAGTTCCAGGCGATGGGATCGCGGTCCGGGATCTGATCGAAGATACGACGGGCACGGGCGATGTCGCCGCATTTGGCGTACATGTCGACGAGTGCGTTGAGCGCGAAAGGGTCGGTGGCGAAACCGGAGCGGACGAGGTGGCGGTGTACGGACTCGCAATGAGGGACCGATCCGAGGCCAGCGCAGGCTTTGATGACGCGAGGGAAGGTGAAGCGGTCAGGCTCGACGTCCTCCTCCTCCATCTGATGGTAGAGTGCCATAGCATCCTCGTGGAGGCCTGCGTCTGCGTAGCCGGAAATGAGGGCGTTCCAGGGGAAGGCAGCTGCTTTATGACTGCGGGGCAAGTTGTCGAACAGGTTGTGGGCTTGCTCGACGAGGCCGCAGGAGGCGTAGAGACGAATCAGCTTGGAGGAGAGGTTGGGGCTAGAATGAAGGAGGGAGGCGGGGACGAGGCGGTGGAGAGCGGCGGCACGGCGTGGGGAAGGATCGATGCGGTAGCAGAGCTCAAGGAGGGAGGAGAAGGTGGAGGGTTCGACGCGTATGCCGCCGGCGAGAGCGGACTGCAGGTCGAGAAATATGCGCTCGAGGGCTTCGTCGCGGGTCAGGGCGGTAGACGTCTCGGGGATGAGGAGCGGGGTGGGGGATGACTTCGGATAGGGGAGGCCTGGGAGGGATCCGATACCGTCGGCGTTCCGGCGGAATTTGAGTTGACGTGTTTTGGCCCTCTTTCTCTTTGCTTTGAGATAGATTTGGCGAAAAGAAAGCGGCGATGTAATGGCGACAGGCGAGGTGCGTAGATGGAGAAGATTCATGTTATCAGATGATGAATCAGATGAGGTTTCAGAAACGATCGTAATATGCTATCAAGTATTTCATGCTTGGATCTTGCGAACTTCTTATTTGAAACAATTGAAAGGAATAACACGTAAAAAAAAAGTTTTTATTTTTATTTTTTTCTAGCTGCAAATTTTACAATGCGATACAAACTATACGCATTTTTCTTTTGTTGCTATGTCGTGCATATAAATTTTCGATGTAAAATTATTTAGGCTGATAGTATGTGTAGCTTCATAAAAGGAATGACTTTCAGGATAAGATTGACATAGAAAGTTTGCCATTTGAGATCATGCGTCAATGCTTGGACCAGGATAAGCGGGCAAGCTCATGATTCGGTTGTCTAATACTGGACTTCCAATAGTAAAATGATAGAGGCTCTGGAACTCCAATCCCTTCAAGCCAAGAACCTTGTGAACTGCACAACATAAGAAAATTTTACTGATGGGTATCTTATTCGCTATGAAAAATGCATGAAAGTAAAAACATGAGATAGAAAGTGAAAAGTAAAAAAAGAAAAAAAAAAGATTATTTCACATAACCAATAACAATCTGATTTCAATTTTCATTGCAGGTGGTTTAAAAATCTACATAAAGGCCCAACAAATGATGAAATTTCATTGTTCTATTTCATAAATAAATAAATTCATTATTTTAATTATATATAAATCATTTAAGATTAATTTATCATATTGTAATATAAAAAGTTTTTAGTCATTTAATCACTCATACCATTATTTATATATACGACGGCGGGAGTCGGGCCGGTAGTTGGGATTGGGCGCTAGAGATGCAGGTCTGGCAGGCGGAGGGTCGAGGGGCTTCAATTCCTTTAGGGTGTCTGAGGTCGCGATCAAGAGAGGGCTTGGAGTCGGATAGGCACTGGCGTGCGGCTTCGGCTTCCGGTGTGGACGGAAGGCAGACAAAGACGGATGGGGGAAGCTCAGACGAGCACGGAGGCAGCTTGAACAAGATCGGCAAGTGAGAAGGAAGAGATGGAGACTAGGCTTCGACTTTCTTGCATTTGTAAGTATCGAATGCTTGTGTTTGGTCCCATGAGAGAGTGTGGGCGTCTGTTTTTGTGCCATGAGTGGGAGTTAGAGCAGTTTGTGAGATCGTGGAGGAAGTGGGGTCGGCGGTTGGGCCCCATCGTGGGTTACAGGTGAACATGGTGTATTTGTTGAATCTACAAGGGTCCTTGGGGTGACAACAAGACCTTAATACAAAAATAGATCAGTCTTAAATAGGAGAGAGAAAGATTTGGTAAAGAAATTTAGATTAGATTCAGCCTGACAAATTCAACCACCATACATGTTTTCCTTTAACTCCCTCTCTCTAGTCTTTCTCTCTCTTGATCTCCTGATAAACAAAGAAGATTAATCTCCATCTGTCCTACTATCCTAAAATGTCACCCTTTTTATTTAAAAAGGAAGGTGTGTGTTACAAAAAATAGGAAAATCTATTACAAGAAATCAGAAAAACAATCACAAACATTGCGAAGTTATCTAGGAAAGGGGACATTGATTCAGATAGTTAGCATCATAATCTCACTTGAGATGCACGACAATAGATCAATCAACAATAAAACTTTATGGCTCTTAGCAAAAGAGCATTCTCAAGAATCTTAATTCCTTCTGAACTCCAACAATCGTTTCATGGAATCTTCTTGGGAACCATCTCCATCATTTCTTATTGAATCCCCTCAACAAGTCAACTGATATTCTGCTTAGTGGGCACTAATTGTGTAGTGGGTCCTAATTGTGAGGACTACGTGAACATCCAAGTAATGAATTCAAAATGTTAAAAGACATGACATGTGAATGAATAAATGCAGATATATGTAATTTCTGATAGGATATTATTGTTATTGCTTCCATCTTATTAATCTTTTCATATGCATATCAAGCTTTCCCCAGGAATTTTCTATTGAGTATAAATCAACCAATTATTTTTATATCTCAAATTGATAAGTCGATACTTGGTGGGGAAGTCGAAGGGAATCAAGTGGAAGGCAGGTCCAGCCAAATGAATTTTTGAGTGCTTAGAGAGGTCATGTCTTAAGAGCCAAGAGGATTAGATTTGTAATAGAATTGCTCATGTACTCCCTTAGATCGGCACAAATTTGATTGGACTTAACGCCTCAAGCTATGAATGTTTGAATTGTCTTGAATGGCCAAGTTATTTTGTTATCATCTTTTCTATCTGGCTTTCTTTGATGAGATTTTTGGTTCATACTACTAGTTGTGTTAAGCGTTACAGTTTCCTACAAGTTAGTCTGGGAGACATCCCAAGTTGAGTAATCTGGTCAAATCAACAACTCTGTCAAGATTCTAAGAGGGTATTCAATGAAATTTTTAAGACTTTTACTCAATATATCACTCCCTTGGATTCAACTGAGTTTGGGTTGCAAAGATTGATAAAAGGCTTAAGATCTATGATGGACAGACACGGACACGGTGACACGGATACGACACGACACGGACACGTCAGTTATTGAAAATATAGGACACGGACACAGGTTGGACACGCTATTATAGTTTTTATATTTAAAAAATAGTGTATAAAAATTAAATAAGTATAATTTTAAAAATAATTTGAAAATAATAAGTCATTTAACTAGAATTGTGCTTAAAATGATTAGTATCAGGATGTCGAGAGTCGGACATCGATGCTGTTTATCAGTCACCGAGAGAGGAGATGAAAATATCTTCACTGCAAAAAAGAAATGAAAATGAGAATATTCGATGATTAGGTATTAAGTGCGGACGTTGATTTGGTGTTGTGGATAGGAAATAAGAAATTTATTTTAAATCCCGCCAAATAAAAGAAATTATATTTAAAAAAATTCATAAAATATTTAAGATACGAGTGTCAGACACGTGTGTCCAATTTGTATTTAATATTTATTAATCGGACACGTTTTCGGCGTGTCCGACACGTGTCAGAGGAGTGTTAGGCGAGTGTCGTGTCGAACACGGTGTCAGACACTGCACGCCTATTTGAGGAGAAGTGTCGGTGCATCATAGCTTAAGATTGTAGATTCTTAGACAAGTGTTTAGTTGGGTGAAGTGTGAGTAGTCAAAGTGGATCACTAGACTTGTAAAAATTTGAATATCGTAAGCTTAGTATGAATGTTTAGATTTTATATACAATTTGTGCATAAGAGGTAATAAGTTGATAATTATAAAAATAATTTGTCGAAAAAGGTGGGGGTTGGTGATAGTTTTTCATAGATTTACAAATAAATGCAACACTTTTGTTTTGCAGCTATTTGCTTGCTACTTCACAAAAATTTTCAACGTGAGAAGAATTTTCCATTGCAAAACCCATTTAGAGTATGATAGCTACAGGAAAACTGATATTTGAATTCTATAGGGGAAAAATATTAAAAAAATATTAAATACCCACAACTTTTAAAAATTCTATTTCTTTCACAAACTATTCCACCACTAAATTTATAGACAACTGCAGTTACCCATACATATCTTAAGAGACAAATTATGATTCCAGGAGTTGATGGGATAATGATGATCTTTAGACACACCCCAGATGAATTGATGGGATTTCAAAATGCACACACAAGGAATGGTTACCCTTTCGTGATTTTACTCACTCGACCAACAAGAATGAGACTAGAACTCGAGGCGTGAGAACTTGTAATGTTAAAAAATTCATAAGAGGAATGTAGATTTTGACCAGCCCTACTAAGGCAAGCTTACTTTTGATAAGATTTTTTATCTAGCCTTTCTAGTCCTGTTGACCTTTAAAGTTTCCCATCAATTAAGGTTAGGATGTGTCCCAGCTCGAGTAATCTGATTGATATTGCAACATCTCGACTCATCATAAACTTAGATTTAACTAAGTTTTAGATTGTGACAAATGATTCTAGGTTCTTAATATATCCTCAATAGTGCATCCTAATTCCTAACCCTGTAAGAATTTTGTCCATCAAATAGATAAGCAACATGTTGCCCGAGTTGAACACAATTTGAAGAGGTTCACAATATGTCATAAGGACTTCTCTATCCTATTTAGTCACAGATACAAGACCAAGCTCACCATCGAGGAAATATGTTTAAAATCGATTAGATGGGATTCTTAAAGGTATTTAAAGGCTCCTGAATGATAGGAAAATAATGGCCCACCTTGAAGAGATAGACAAAGTAACATAACTCTCAAGGGATAGTTATTCAGGGAATCTCCCACGCTAAGAAGAAAGCTTGTTAAAATGTTGTATGTATCCACTAACCGTCGAGCACTCCAAAGTCAGGGAAGACTTGTATTACCACACAATCATATTGAAGTTGCCAACAAACAAAGCATTTTCAACATACTTCTCAACATCTTAGCAAAAGGGATAACTCTGACGAGAAGAAATAAACTCAAGTTATGACAAGCTCGACAACTTTGTTTTGTTTTTTTTCATGCCCTTTTGAAGTAACAGAAGTAAGCCAACAAGTATCTTGTGAAGAGTAAATGACAAAAAATTGCATAAAAATTGAATCCTCTACACGTCGCCACATGTTGTACTCCCTATGGATCGAGTCTCCAATAAAGGTAATCCAAACAATAAGAACAATCTAGGCCGAGTAAGACCCAATCAACTACAAGGATCACAATGAAACACTTCTGGAACACCCAAAAGAAGTGGTTAGATGCCAAAATTTCTTACTAGAGAAATAGATTAAACCTACTTGATCCAAAAATAAACATACTCGGGTATGATATATCTTCTCTTCCCAACATCTTTTTAAACACATTGGAGCAAATGTAAAAGTATAAGACCAAACTCCATAAGAAAAGAACTGTTAAAAGGATATTTTTATCATGGCTACTCAAATAAGTCAAATGTGATAAATAACTATCATTATAGTAAAGTCAGCAGTTTGCGGTGAATTTTATGGCGGAATATTGTTTGTTGAAAAAGTCGATGGATTTGCGACATAATTTTTTGTCGAAATTTTTTGATGGACTTTGTGACGGATTTGCGGAGGAAATTTCACCACAAATTTGCCGCGGGAAATTCCGCCGCAAATCCAATGCCACTCCCCTGCAAATTCGCCGCAAATAACATATCCAATCGATTGGTTGTGCATCCGTTTCATTTGCTCGTTATGTTCTTCGACTTCCCTCCTCCGCCTTTTCTTCCTTTTCAACTTCGGCTTTGGCTTTGCTCTTCGACTTCGCCTCCTCCACTGCTTGGTTCCTAGATTTGTATCTCCGCTTCTTCGGCTATTCTCTGGTTGTTCATTGCTATTCAACTTGTGTGAAAGGTTGTTTTGAATGAGTCGCTAAATAACTTCTTCGCCTCCTTCGACGATGTCCTTCTTGTTGCATCAAAAGTCACACCTCACCGTTCTTCTATTGGGTCGAAAGGAACAAGGATTGCAAGAGCTTGGTAGTTGCCAAGGTATCGATCTTTCTTCCTTTATAAATAATTTTATATTTTCAAGTCTGGGAATTCAAAAATTATGTAAAAGTATTCATAAATTAGCTAAGCATGTCTAGAATGATCTTGTGAAATTGGTTTATAAAATAGACACCTAACGATCCCGTGAAATCCACTTGTACTGACATATGTCAATTTCTTAAAGACTTGCAATTAAATAAGAAGCTTCTATCTTTTATATATACACGAAAATTATTATAATTAGAGCACAATAATATTTATATTATAGCAAAGTTGATTTGCAAATTGAGCTTATAATGACTTCTGAAATATTATTTGATTGTTAGAAATATCATCTTCAACATTTCTTATTTCATATCATTGATCACTGGTCTCATCTGTCATTCATATCAATCATCAATCATATCACTTATCAATCAAATCAATTCATGTGTGTATGTTAATCAATATGCGTGTCAATCATTTAATCATATAAATTTAAATCAATTAATTTTAAAGCATTTCAATCAAAATAATGATCTTTGAAAAAGAACTTATACCAAGTGAATCTCTAGAGCATCTCTCACTTCCTGTTGACTTAAACAGTATACCCTCGGTTGTACTGGGTGTGCTATCATCGCTGACTGTGTGACTTGCATGTCTTTCACTCACCTATCTTACATCTATCTCGCTCACAGAACCTCAACTAGACATTCTAGATCCTGTAAGTCTCTGGCTATCTGTTGGTCTAGATTGATCTATCATGGACCTCGATTTCTCCACAAATCCTCTCTGCGAGCAGTCTATCATCTTATGTCCATACTAACCACATCTAAAATATTGTCCTGTGATCAGAAAACACTATTATGCATGTCTCCTCTCACATCTGAGATACTCTTGTAAACTAATAGTTGGTAGCATGGGTCTTCTACTAACACCAGTAAATCTGTTTCTCTTTTCACTATTTTCTCCTTTTGTCACCTTCTCACTTGCTCTCTTCCTAGTCATTTTTTGTCTGGACTGGGGAATAACCAAATCATTTTCTACAAGCCATGCTCTCTCAACTAACTCTAACAATTCGTGAATCCGTAGTGGTACAAGCAGATGCCTCAACTCATCTTTTAATCCTCTTAGAAATCTATAACATTTCTCCTAAGCAGTACTGACTATTTGAGGTGCATACTTAGCAAGTGCAATAAACTTAGCTTTGTACAGTATCACTGTTCTATTTCCTTGCTCCAATCTCATAAAAGTCTATTGCATATGCTGTCGACCAGCAGAGATACAAACCAATTTCTGAAGACAACAACAAACTCTGCCCAAGTAATCTCTGCATTCATCTTTCTCTGAAATTTCTCCCGCTATTATCCTATCCACCATCTCTCAGCTTCTCCTTCAAATATAAATATTGCAAGTGATACTTTTCTATTTTCTGAACACCAATTTCTGAAGACAACAACAAACTCTGCCCAAGTAATCTCTGCATTCATCTTTCTCTGAAATTCCTCCCGCTATTATCCTATCCACCATCTCTCAGCTTCTCCTTCAAATAGAAATATTGCAAGTGATACTTTTCTATTTTCTGAAAACCACATATTGTCAAATATATTCTCTATCCTCAGTAGCCAATCATATTCTGCATGAGGCTTTACAGCTCCCTTGAACAATAAGGGCTTTAATCTGTGAAACAACTGCAAATATTTATCATCTTCAATCTCCTTACTCCCAACCTACCTGCTCCGTGCATTACTCAATAGATGTGTTATCAGACTGACAAAACAACATCATGCTATCAGAACTCATTGGAGCTACTGCATTCTGTTCATTTGACATTTTAGGAGGATCTATTACACTCAATGTAATTCTCTTTCATATCAAATTATAATTTAATTATATATATGCATGAAATGAATGCAATGAAAATAAATTCTAACACTATCCATTTCTATTCATCTTCATTATTTCATATATCCCTTATTACAATTTAATTCTTATAATAACCTTCGCTCGGATACCAATAGTAAACTCAAATATTAAATTTTAGAAGAATTATATATTTTAATTTCGAAATTAATCAACCAAAACTTCATAAACTAATCAACATAAATCAATCCAGCGGAAGAAACTAAAAACAATATACATCAAAAGAAAAAAATTCTATTCATCCCTCAAAATTCATGCACAATGGTCAAGAATTCAATCCATATATTCACTAGTCTATCTTTTAGCTTTTGACTACAAAAGAATAAAACTAAAAAAAATACATAAACATAATAAAACCTGTATCACTAATATGTCCTCACGCCACTAGATTCTAACATCTTCTTGAAAATATATAAAATCATAGAGTGAGCTAACATCTCAGTATATTACCAGAACCTACAATTGAAATTCATGCAATACACTAGAAAAAATATGCATATGATCATTCAGTCAATATAAGAATAAATGCATGCATATTATCTAAATCATGTCTAATCAATTATGCAATATATATATATATATATATATATATATATATATATATATATATATATATTCAAATCATATGCATATGCAAGCACTGTATGTAAAATAAGGCTTCCAGCTATCTGTAGTGTTTTTCTTGTATCCAATCTTGTAGGACAACCTAATAAGAATCAGTTTAATCATGTTTCTACAAATCAGTCATATCAAAAGTCATTTATATCTGGTGCTTTCATATCAAAAATTGTTACTTCCTACTCTTCAGTGTATCATATCATATCATATCAATTTATCTCCTTATGCCTCCATTTTCATATCATTTAGTATTACACCACAAACCTTATTTTAAACGAAATTTCATCGGCCCACCCTTCTGTATAGGGTAACATGTCTCCAATTAATCTGAATCAATCAACCATTTTTTTACTAGCCTTTCTTCCATATACATATTTCACAACATATACAACACTCAATGTTCAGTTCATTATATCATATTAATACATATAAAATTTACATATGAACTAAAATTAGTAGAATTCATAGAAAAATACAGAGCTCTTTTTCACATATATGTATCCACAATAGCTGGATTATAACAAGTATTAATGTCATATACTCATATGAAAAGATTTTAATAGTTATTACTCATATTTATAAATTTATCCAAATTAACCAAATTAAGATATTTCACCAAAAAAAATACAAAAATACATGATGAAAATTTAATATGATCATGTCAATATATACAGAATGATTAAAACTATAACATACTAACAGTTACATGGTGAAAGTTAGCTAAAAATCAAGAAATTGCAACTTATATAAATTATGATCAAATAAAATTCATAAAATACAAAATACACAAAATCATTGAAATTAAATATATGTTAATGGCAGCCTATCTTGAGACAAGCAATTTTTCTAATTGGACCGATAGGTAAAAACAACTTAAGACCTTCAAACCCTATCTGCTCTCTCATCTACTCTCTATTTTTATTCAATTTTTTTCTTTTTATCCTTCTATGTTAACAAAATGAGGATGGAAATGGCATATGTAAAGTTTTATTAAGTGCATAATTTTTTTTTAAAATAAAATATCTTTGTAACACATTGATAATAATATCAATTGTTTAGTTTTTAACGTTAAATTCTTATAAATTATTTTATATCTTCAAATTCAGGGATCTAAAAATTTTAAAAAAATATTAATAAATTAACTAAGCATGTTTAGAATGATCTGGTGAAATCAGTTTGCAAAACGGACACCTAATAATCTCAAAAAATTTACTTATATAGACATGTGTTAATTTCTTAAGAACTTGTAATTAAATAAGAAGTTTTTAAATTTTATATCTACAACACATAAAATTATGAGAAAATTATTATAATTAGAGCACAATAATATCTATATTATAACAAAGATGGTTTGCAAATTAAGCTTATAATGACTCCTGAAATACTTTTTTATTGTTGTAGGTTAAAATATGGGTTATTACAAAATGTACACCCACATGACGTCGTTTTCCTCTCAACAAAATGTTAGACCAATCCAACCGGCCCAAGTGCTTGGTTGGCTCCTGTTTACTCCAGGACGACCAAGTAGGCACCAGTCCCCCTTATGGGGCCCATTATTTGAATTCAAAACTTAAAAAGAGGGAGCAGTATAGGGGGGAATTAAGTTTGGGAGGGACTGTGTAGTAATTATCATTATAATTATATTCTCTAAATAGAGGGGAAGGATTAGGGTTAGGGTTATGTTATGTTTTACTAATTTTGAGTTTTCTCTTAGGTTTGTTTGGGCTCTAGCCACCAGCTAGGGATCGGGAGAGCTAGATCTTCTTCTCGAATTGAAGATCCATTATATCTTATTTATTTTCTTCCACTTTTCATTAATTATCAAGTTTCCCTAGTATTTTGCCACGTGATTTATCTCAAATTCTGCTTGAACCTTATTGAAATTCCAAATTTCAGCCAACATCTCTTTGATTCCTGCACTTGTTTCCTAACATAGAACTAATCAGATTCAATGTAGGGACTGCTCATAAAGGATCCTCAACATTTGCTGCAACATTCGTCCACACGGCTCAATAGTCATAAAAGGACATAAAACTAAGTGGTTATTGTAGCTCGATCTTAGCTAGTGAGGTCATGGCGATTAGTAGGCGATCATAGCAACTTCAGCAACAATGTTGTGGTGACTACTATTATGAGTAAATCCTCATTGGAAAAGTGGCGGTGTCTTGATGAAAATCATTTCAAATGAGGAAGAAAATATTAATAGTTGAAAGATTAGAAAACAAGGCTTCATTGGAGCCTACAAAAACGGTACCTAATCGAAGATAAAGGGACAAAAAAAACAATTACAAGAATCCTACTAACAAGTTGTTAGCAAGAAATTTGTTTAAATGGATACCAAGCTTGGATAATGCCTAGACTCTCTGATAGGAAATACTTGAGTTCGCAAGTAACCCTAAGGTAATACTTGAATTCGCAAGCAAACCTAATCGAAATTAGTACGAAAACAGAGAGAAAAACTGCTGTCACAGAGGATAATCAGCACAAACGCAGCAGGACTTGTGTGGAAACAGTGAGAAATTGGGAGAAAAATCAAAGATTATACTAGTAGATGCAAGAAAATAACAAAAAGATACAATGTTCTTCAATTCGAGAGGAAGAACAACCCTCCACAAGTCTCTAGCAAACCCTAGGGCCGAAGCACCAGACAAGATCTCCAAATTTCACTCAAATTCAAGATAATTCTTAATTCCCTCCTAAATGCCTAATTAACTCCCAAGGAGAGTTACAAATTTCCTAAACAGACTTCTATTCAAAATTTCCCTCCAAACCATGTGTTTAACCCATGCATGGGCCCACAAGGGCTTCCGCCCCCTCCTCCTGCTCCTAGTTCCGCCCGGTTCTGGGCCGCCTGGAATAGAAGAGGACCGGTTCAAGTTAGACCGGTCCAACCAGCCCGCATAACACTCTCCTTCTCCCTTCATCTTAATATGCTAGATGCTTACCTTTCTACTTGAAACATGCATTTCATTTCATTGAAATTTTTGTCTCTCTTTCCAGTGCAGCCAGTCAAGTCTAGCCATATTTTCCTCAATATGATAAATGCTTTATTCTTTAAAAAAGAAAAGCAAGATTTATGCTTAAAAAGGGTGGTCTATCTTATTCAACGGCATTGATGGTGACTTCTTTTGTTAATGTATGAAGATATTGGTTTACACAATTAAAATCAACTCCATTAAAGGGATGCACTTGTGAACATCAATCAAGTTAGATTCTTTCCTCCATAAGCTTGATTATGCATTCACTTTTTGAGCTAATATAGGAAGATGTCCTTTCAGTACACACCAAAGTAGATTCGTTTGGCATTTCCCAATAGCAATAGCATAAAAAGAACCAGTTGTTATCGCTTTACAATGACAAAGAACATGTCTTCATTGAAATGAACAAATCAAAGGCTCTAGCTCCAGTGTCCATCTATGAGCAAAGATCACTACAATTGAATATATTGTCAATGTTTATTACTATCCACTTATAACCCAACCATTAGAAAAACATATGCTATTACAAACGGGCTGATCAGTGCAACTCAAAAGATTCCTTTCAACTCAAGATGATTCCAAAAATTATTTTATATAGCAAATATTTTTGGTGACGTTCATTATGAAATTGATCTTAATCATGTCCAAGTATCAAGTGATCACATAATAATGATCCTAAGAAACTTTCAAGTTCTAACTCGCAGCTTGCTAAGAGGCTATCAAGGGTAAACCACCTTATCTTTGTAGTTAGATTTGAAGAAATAATTTAAAAGCTAAATCTATAATTCCTCTATTTAATAAAGAATCACCATTAAGCATATTGAAATAAGTGTCCAATAAGCATACTTGTTCTTTTGGGAATTTAAGCTCATGTCAGTAAGATCTTCACCATCCTTGATGGCAAAGCTAAAGGTTTTCCTCACAACATGTCAACTTCTAATATGCTCTCTAGATTAAAGGACCCTAAAAACAAGGTTGATAGTGTTCAACGATGATGAGATGTACAATATATATTCAACAACCAATAAGTTCCTAATTAACGCATAGTAGAAAATGTATATTACCATATTCGACAAGAAAGCATAAGAAATGCATACCATCATCATCAAAATAGCATCCGATTCCAGTGGCAGATAAGCCAACTGCGTGAGCTTCAAGATACAATATCTGACCAAGAACTCCTGTTTCCCAGAATAGACGAGGATACATCCAAGCATTTCTTTCACGTAAAACCGGTTCAAAATGAGCAACCATGCCAAGGCTAAAGCACCCATCTGATGCAATATCCTGCATTTCAAAAATATGTCAATGAAATAGTTTTATCACATGGGAATAATAAATGTTAATCATTAAACAAATATCTTTCAAACATTGGAAAGCAAAACAAACACGGCAACACTGCATAGATTACCAACGAAAACGCTATAGCCAATTTCCACATATATGCTAAACATTTTCATAAAACATGATTTAGATCTTCCACATCAGCTTTAACTGATTTCAAAAGCCAACATGCTCATCAAAAGGTAAACCCTTAAAAACAATTATATTATGCACCAAAGTTAATATAAGGGGCAGTTTGGTAGCAGGATTTAGGCCACATTTGAGGCGGATTTGAGGGAAATTCAGCCAAACGGCGTAAAATGCAAAACCAAATCTCACGGCAAATAAAATCCGCTGTAGACGGAAAATTCTACCGATTTGCTCTAAATCCCGAATTTCCGAAATCCTGTATTTTGCGAGATTTATGAAATCCATGATGCTAGAGGAAGAGTCTGCTCGTTAAATTTTACTCTATAGCCAAACAGTCACATGAGATTTAACAAGATTTATTATGAATATTACCAAATAGTTTTCAGGATTTTTAAAATCCGGATTTAGAGGATTTACGAAATCCTACTTAAATCAAAACTTGGGTGCTACCAAACAGCCCCTAAATGTGCAGGATATCATGCATAAATAAGAGAAACATAATACCTGATGACAAGATAGTTGTTTGGCAAGTTCCACACAATTACCCGTCGCAAGCCTATACAAAGGCAAGCCATGTGGGCAGCCCTCCGGTCTTGCCCATTCAAACTCCGATGTCATTGCCATCTTCAGTCTATCAAAATGATCTTCATTTCTCACCAAGAAATATAATCCTTGAGCCAGATCCTTGACCCTATGAACAAATAATACGGCATGAACCTCCGCATCCCAAGTCATAGACCTAAAGGGCAGAGCAAACTGCTTGCCCTGCTTTTCTCCAGGCCCCAACTGCCCCGATGGAAGACAATGCAGAAGAATCTGGTAGAAAGTATTACGTTCCATAGCATGAACTCCATCCATGTCTACAGCACTCCTACGCTTCCTGACAACTTCCCGCACAGAAATTTTCTCATACAAATTCTCTGATATCAGACCGCTGGCGTGTAATGGGTTGACGAAAAAGCCCTCACCAACCGTAAGCGGCTTCTTTACGGCCTCAGCGGTGCGGTAAATGATGTCCCAGAATACATGGTCCTTACTAAGTGAATTAGGGTTTCCCATCCAATTGAGGGAGGAAAAGCCGGAAAAGGCGGCGCTGAGTGATTGATAGTCCACGGTGGGCGGCTTGCCAAAGGGGAAGAGGAGGAGGAGGCAGTCCGGGTGCTGGGATTCGATCCAAGGGAAGCGACCTCGAACGGGACGTTCGGGCAGCTGGGGAGGCAAAGAAGGATTTGCAGAATCCAGACCAAGAAAACAATGGAGATCCTCGTGGCCTAGGCCGTCGAGAAGGCGTACGTCCCATCCCAGTGCAGCGGCGGCGATCGCCACCGCGGCGATCGCGTGACCAACGTCGTGATTGCAGTAGCGGAAGGCGCGCTCGCCGTACTTCCAAGCCTCGCGCCAGAAGATGGAAGAGAGCGCTACGAGGAAGGATGATTCTCCGGCGGGAAGGTGGAAGAGGTCCGGAGGGACGTGGGCACGGAGCTCAAGGGAATGGTCTTTGGGTGAGTAGTGAGCGAGGAAGGGAAGGTTGGCTGACAGAGAGGGCAGAGGAGGAGAGAGGACGTGTGCCTCGGTGGGGTGGAGGTTGCCGCTGCTGGGGTTAACGCGGAGGGACCACGTGGAGAAGCCAGTTGTCTTCCAGGCGGAAAGGGAGAGGGAGTCATAGAGGAGGCGGGAGAGGGTGGAATGGGAGAGGGGCTGCGGTGGAGCTGGGGGAGAGGATGAGAAGAGGGAAGAGTACAAAGGAGAGTCGCCAGGCTGAGGGGGGAGGTGAAGAAGGGGTAGAAGTGGGGATGAGAGAAAGCGGAGGAAGGGGTTGGGCTGATTGGCCCAGTCGAGACCTCGAGGGCCGCGGGCGTAGCCCGAGGTCAGGGAGTGCTTGGTCTGGTTGTGGTAGCTAATAGCTTGTCGCTGTTTTAGGTCATCCAGCTTGGCTTTCTCCTCGTCGACTTGATGGGGAGTGGAAGAGGCGCGGGAATGCATGGCGGAGGTGGCGGGACGGAGGAGACAGTGACGAGAGGGACGTGGGCGAGGAGAGTAGAAGGGCAGGGGGAGTCGGACAGATTGGAGTTGCCGCATCGGGGCAACTTAATTTGGTGGGTCTTGTGCAGGAATTCCTTGTGCAGGTTAGAGTGAGGCCGAGAAGCCTGAAGCCCGGAAAGAGAAGAATGTTCTACAATGCGTGAGGGTGAGCCCACTGGTCGGTCAAAAGGTAACGTTTTCGATAAATTAAATTATTATATCTGCATATGTACTTATACAGTTATACGAATATACGATAGATGAAAGTGTAGCTATTTAATTAACAAATTTGATCCTCGCATGGCTCTAATAGAAGAAATATGTACCTTATTTGTGTTTTAAGACTCATACATCACTAAAAAATTATCATGATCAGGCACGAATATTAAGATATAATTTAATTAAAAACTTTCAAAATTAAATTTAGGACAACCCAAATTTCAATTTTAGCAAATTTATAGTTAAACTATATGTCTCGACAAGATGAACTCAATGACACTAAAATGGCTTCAATCCTAGCTTAAATGAGATTAAATCAATGGCTTAAAACATATTTAGAAGCTTCAGAGCATTAATTAGATGATCAAATGCAGGTCAAGAAAATTCATTTTTGTTCGACCCGTTTAATGAATGGGTCTGATTCGAGTTCTAATTCTGATCAATTTGAAAAATCTGGTCAGGTAGGGATCAACCCGCCAACCCAAAAATGACCCTTGTGATCGCTCAGCTCCCATCTGTGCGACTCACCACGCCCGCGTCCAAACTTCAGCTTTTGTGATCGCACACGATCCACACCGCATCCACTTTAGCATGCTTCAGCTCCCACCCTGCTTCTCGCTCCTACCCGCATTCCACTGCCACCCACGTGTCGCTCCTGCCAACATGACTAATGACCCTTTGTGACCGCTAAGCTCCCATCTGTGTGACTCACCACGTCCGCATCCAAACTCTAGCTTGTGTAATTGCACACGATCCACACTGCTTCCACTCTAGCCTGCTTCAGCTCCCACCCTGCTCCTCGCTCCTACCCGCATCCCACTGCCACCCACGTCTCGCTCCTACCAATGTGACTACATCCAGACTCCAGTTGTCCAGGTCACATGACTACATCCTACTCCAGCCCGCATGAGGTGTGATCGCACCCGCCACCTTCCGGCTACTGCCTAGCTGTGCTCGACCCGCACTCTACGCTCGCCCAAGTTAGCGTGTGGTCTAGTTGACCCATATTTTGGTCAGGTCAGGTATGGGTTCAGATTTCTGACCCATTTATATAATTAGGGTGGGTTAAGGTTGGAGCAATCGAGGGCAAGTCAATTTCGGGTTAGACTCAAACCCGACCCAAAAACACATTTTGACACCCCTAACTAAATGACCTCCAAATTATTTATGGTTATAGTTGAATCAAGCGGCTCGACGAGACAAATCCAATGAGCTCAAGATCACTCAATTTTAACTTCATTAAAACATTTAAATGTTGAATAAGCAACTTATGATCAAAGAAATCAATATGGGCATGCAATGGTGTGTTTTGGATTATGGTTCAAATTACCAAAATACACATCCCAAAACAACTATAAATATGGCCTCGTTTTTTTACATGAGAATGGAGGTTGAAGATAGAGAATTATATATAGCTCTCTTGCATTTTTCAGACATTGTCACCGACGACCACCACCAAATATTATCGCCACAACCAATAATAATCAGCATCAGAAATTGCCACTATCTCTAGAATACTGGATTAAAGTCATATTGTTGGGTGTATATTCATTTTGTGGACACTTGATTTCTATAATCATCCTCAGGGAAAATCAAACATCTATTTAATCCCCCTCTTTTTTAATAGTGAAGAAATGATGATTCTTGTATCATTTAATATATATTGGATGTTTCAACTAAGTCAAGCCCTATGATTTTTTTCCTTTTTCCAATTTTCTATGTTAAAAATCTATGATCTTACTATTTTTATATGTTCATATTGAATTTTTGGACAATACTGAGACGTAAAATATATACTATATCAATATAAATTTTTTAATATGTAATAATTTGATAACGTCTGTGAGAACATTCCCAAAATACTTCTTTAATAGCTAATAATCATTCTCTCAATCATGAATAAAAGAATATAGGTGATGAAGTTTTCCTAGGCCTCACTTTAGAGGACCATATGCACAGGATGGAGCAACATCAAATTTAAATCCTTTAAATTTTTGTGGAGACTAGACTATAAAGGGCACCATCACAATATGGAGTTTTTCCTCCACAAAATGAACAACAGTTTAAAGATAACGTCGATCAAGGAGCACCTCTTTCCCCACAAGCTCATTAAGTTCTCTCGAATATAACTGGTCCAACACAACATCCCCACATTAGTCAGCCAACCTGTAATCCTTCACCAATCATGGAGGACATAGATCAACATCATTTTATAGACACCCCTTGTGAGGTTATAAGAGATATGTTGCAACATCTTATTCAAGAGGAATTCCCTATGAGGGAATTGAATCAATTTAATCCTCGATGTAGCTTCCAATAATCATCACCCTTAACAAATGAAATCCTATTCCAATTGGATTTAAACTACACATTATTAATCCATATGATGGATTCTCTGATCCTTCCAAATATTTCTTAAGGGTGATGATTGGACATATAATGAAGCTCAAACATAACTCAAACATAGCTCATTGGACATGTAATCCACGAAAGTTAGTTGGATTTGATGCTAAATTGAAGCTAAAGATGATCATATCAAATTTGAATGTAGACTACTATATTGATTTATAGTATGAGAAGGCTTAGAGGTGTTGTGAGTAAGTTATTACCTATATAAGAGGTTATTCTGTGGTATTCTTTCAAAAGTTGCCATCATTAAATAGAAAATTTGTATAAATAGTTGTTGATATTCATCTTGGCAATGAATGACATTTCAAGTATGCTTCTCTTTAAGTTTGTATTCAAGACTTTAAAGGCGCATATCGCCCATTGTTAAGTGTAGATGAAATTTTTTTGAATACACATTGTAAATATACTTTGCTCATAACATTAATGCAAGGTTTTAGTATTTATATTCATCATATAGCATTTTTAGTGGTTCTCTAAAATTAATGACTTGTTGATGTATTTGATGATTATACTCAAGGAGCCAATTGGAAAAATTAAACATTTAATGTTTGTCTCTCATAGACATAATAGTATCATCATTACTTTTTTCACTATTTTTTTAGAAGCACGTCATAAATCTTGAACTCAATATATTGCAATGGACATTACTATGAAGTTCAATAGTGATAGATGTCATGAAGAATATCATTTGACTCTAAGCTATATAAGAGTTGAGTTTTATAAGCATAATAACAAATTATATGTTAAGAACCTAGACATAACTCCCTATCTAAAGAATGAAGTTTGCTTTGATTATGATCTTATTATTTCTTCCCAATAAATTGATATAAACTTGTTAGCAGCCTATATTTAAAAAAGCTTTAATAATTTTATCAAGTATGCAAGTTCTTTTTTGGTGCCTATTTTTTGGAGTTTTTGAGGCAGAATGAAGAAATGGTTCTTTGATAGGACCATTACAATAAATAGTAAAACTATATTGACAAAGAAAATTAAAGAAGCGTTGAGATAACCCTTGAATAGGGATTAAAATTTGATTGTTTATCTCATTATATAACTTGGAGTGAAGATGACTAAAAACATCTCTCCTGTGCTTTTAGTCCCTAGGTTACAAAACTATTTCATTTTTTTTATTAGTTCCAACCTAATGTAGAAAATGAGAAAATTTGACTTTACATTCTCCAATAATAGGTGGTATTTGGATAAATAGGTCCCAAATATTTTTATTTAGAGAAATATATCTTAATGTTCATTCCCATATATTTTTATTGGGAGAAAATTCTCTTAAAGTTCAAAATAAAAAATCAAACTATAGTACGAGCATTTTCTTAACTTTGTTCGAACATATGATTAGACTATTAAATTAAAAAAATAAGGTTTGAATATAGCGTCCAAGAGAGGATCTATGTTCAAACTTAAGTTCAAACAAGGTTACTATATTCCAATGAAGTTCGAACATAGGTTTGAACTATGTTTGAATGAGTTCAAAAATAGGCTCAAACCATGCCCGCATCTTATACAAAGTGGTCGAACATTGTTTCAATTGTTTTTGAAACTAGGGTTCAACCATTTTATTTGAAATTGAGGTTTGAATATAGGTTCAAACATAAGAACAAGGCTCAAATATAAGTTCAAACATAAAAATTAGATTCAAATGTAAATTTAAATAACATTCAAACAAAATTCTAACAAGGTTTAAACTATGCACAAACTTTACCCTAATTTTTTTCAAACCCTTATTTGAACCATCAAACATATTTATTCATTATCCTTTATGAAATTTGTTCATTATAATTCATTAATTTGTGTGTTATTTATATAAATGCACCAATTAATAATTCCTATGTAGAGAATTCCACCTCCAAATAGCTATCAACTTACAAAGGACTTGTAGTTCTCTAGGGCTCTAACTTATAAACTTTACACATATGCATGCATGTCTTCATAATTCAGTAATGATTTATGTTTCATCTATGATGGCTAATGCAATTGGTAGGCTTATTAAAATTTTAAAATCAAGAGTTGTTAATAATATGTTCAACAAATTCTTTGGATGTGTAAAACTTTGCTAGCCATGACCTAAGTTGTTGGCATCTAAAATCATTATGAAATGCTCAAAACACTAATATGCAGTATTAGTTCCACTCCTGTGTTAATTTTTTAGAAGAGTGAACCATTACCAAAAAATTGCACTAGCTTAATAACAATGACTATTTTTTGAGTATTTGATAATAATTTATAAGCAAATAAATGTCTTTCATTTAAAAATACCTATCAAATGGAAGATAAATATCCATTAAATTTAACATTTGTTAAGTCCGAAAGGTGCATCAATCATTATTTATGAAACATAAATTACTATTGTATTAAAGCTTTATTTTGGATGACTTTCTTATTATTTTCAAAAATAACTTTTTAGTTCAAAGAATTTTTATACTAAAAAATTGCTTTCAAAAGCAATAAGAAAGACATCTGATCAAATAAAGCCTAAGAAGACAAGCACATATCTAAGTGAATTTGTTTATCGTATCTTGTACTATATATTTATATTTTGAGTCTCTCATATGTGAATGAGCATGAAATTATGAGGTAAATTTTGTACAACAATCATTTTGGAATATTGTATTTTAGAAAGTAAAATAAGGTGGTAGGTGTGTAAATAAGTAAGTTTAGGTGTTTGATGAGTAACTAAGAAACTTTTAAGTGTTATGTGTGTAAAAATCCCTATTTATTAACCTCAAGTAATGTTATTATATATATCAACAATCATTTTGGAATATTGTAGGCATTTAATTGATAATATGGTATATTCTAAATTTTCCATCAAAATGACACATTATAATATAAAATAGAATCAATCACTAATATAATGCATAATTATACTGCTCCAATAATTAATATAACAATTAATTATAACACTACAAAAAATAATAACACTTAATAATATTATTCAACAAATCACGTCAAAATAGAAGTAGTGTTTAACATTAAATTAAACATAGTTACTTAATAGATCACAAGCTCAATGGATAGCCTTTATTTATATCAAATAGTGTCACAATTTTGAGAAAATATTGGTTAGTGTTCATATTTTATTATTTTTATTATTTTTAAATTAATATCTAAAAATTATTTATGTAAAAATAATTTATCATTAATAAATATTTATAATTATTTTTATTGTGTATAAATAAATTATTATTAATAATTAATAAATAAATATTATTCACATTCTAAATAACTAATTAAAAAATTTGTTTAAAAATATATTTTATAAACATTATACATATTATGAGCTCATAAACCTCAACTCATCTTTTTAATCTCACATCACTTGAAAATTCTTTCTTGCTATTGTTTATATAATTTTTTGAGTTTTCTTAGGTTAAAAGCTCACATGGAGTTATGGGGTCATGTAAATATGTTTCATGATGATTTTAGAGAAATAAATATAATAAAAATTCATACTAATTTAAAAATAAATATTTCAAATATAAATTCATACTAATTTAACAATGGATTGTGAAATCAACGGCGAACAAAAGCATTATTTTGAACCGTACAATTCATTCAAAACTGCCCGGTTCTCCGGTTTTATGGTTCAACCGGCGGTTCGTCCGATTTTTAACCGGTTCAGTGCTGAAGCGGTTAACAGGTTCTACCGGAACGATCAGCCGGCCGGTTCCCAATTCAACTGGTTGAACCGGCCGGTCCGGTCCGGTTTTCAAAACACTAGTAATTTTATAACTATGTCATTGTTAGGTCCCTAGCAATAGATAAGAAAAGCAAAGAGCTGCATTAGATAATCAACAGTCAGCGTAAAATTTATCAAATAATCATAATATGAATCTTTTAATATATTAACAACCCCACGTAGTGAGAAAAAGACTTAGATTTCATTTGGGACGACTTTTTTACTACTTCTTACAGCAGCTTTCGAGTACAATAATTTTAACTTTTGTACTAAAAAGTTCCTTTAAGAAGGCAGTAAAAAAGCCGTCTCAAACGAAACCTTAATGTTGTTATTGAATCATCATAGTAATTTTATCTCAAGTATTTCGGACCAGATTATTAGTTAGTAGCAGCATCTCAGTACCTAACATGGCTTTGGAACAAAGCCATAATCCATAAAATTATGGAAGTAGTTAAGAGTTAAAATAACATGCCAAAATGGAGAAGTGGCAAGCATTTGATATAAAAGTACTACTTTACATAAAAAATTAAATATCAACTTTATTTATTATTCATGAACTAGATTGTAATATACTTGAGAATTGCCGCTCGGACGTTCTCCATGAAGGCAGCAGCTTCTTTCTGCTAATAACATATTAACAGGAAAACAAAATATTAATCGACAGTTACAAATCCATGAAAATAAGCAGTTTTACATTTTCGTTTAGGACGACTTTTTTATTGTTTCTTAAAACAACCTTCTAGTTCAAAATTAAAAATTTTTGTGCTCGAAAGCTGCTTTAAGAAGCAATAAAAAAGCTGTCGCAACCGAAGCCTAAAGCTGAAGGAATTTGCCAAACCAAACTGCCATATGAGCATTATGGGATATGAGAATCTATAGGAACTTGACAAAGGATATGAGCATCTCAAACAAAAAAATGATTGATAATATAAGATCATCTATGGGAAAGCTATTGCCGGTGTGGTATTGAAAGCTAGATTTGAAATGCTTTAAAAATACATTAAATTGGACATTTGCGAGGAGCTCCTCTGACAAAAATACAGTAGAAGAACAAAATGCTTGTTTAACTGTTGCAGGTAGAACGAATCAGAGATAAGAGGGACTGAAAGACAAGTATGAAAGTCAGAGAGCAGCAAGGAGAGAAAAGAGAGTGCACCAATTTTTTTCCTCAGGTTGGGAGATTGGAAAGCTAATGCTTAAGGGTGGAATTGGAGAGGGTTTTCTGATGTTGTTCCAAGAGAAAGAGGAAGAGAGATCGAGAGGAAGGCCGTCATTTGGGGTCAGGTTTTTTAAGGGAAATTGAGTGCTGATTTGACTTCTTCGATGCCTTCCACTCCACTTGGTTCAGGAATCAGGATACAGAAAGGATACCAAGAACAGAGCTTGGCTTCTTCTTACAATCTACTTCCATTCAAGATCGATTACTGAGAGATGAAGGAGACTTTCGAGTGGCTTGGGTTTGATCAGGATAGAGAGGCAAGAGTTGGCGATGCAAGGTAGATCTATGATCAAGAACAGAGCTGCAAGTGCTTGCAATCTTATAACCATGTTGGATATTCTATTCAATAAAGCTACGTCCCAAATTATCCCCGTGAATGTAAGCTCCGTGTTAGACCAATCCAGCCGGTCCTGTAGGCGGAGGAGTCCGCCTCATGTATGCGTCGTTCAAGCCGCGAAATCCAGAAAAACTGATTAGGAAGGATTTTTGAGGAAGTTTAAGAGGGAAATTGAATGTAGCGATTGTTTAGAGATTTTCTTTTGAATTGTATGCATTAAATAGTTTGTTTTCCTAGGGTTAGGGCATCTTGAATTTGGCTAAAATTTGATATCTCTTAGGTTTAGATTTCGGGCTCTAGCAGTGTCTAGAGATTTGGGAGAGATAGATCCTCCTCTCGAATAGAGGATCAATTGTATCTTGGTATTTTCCGTTTCCCTTTTTTCAAATAATACAAATTATCTACTGTTTTTGTGATTTTGTCTGGATTTTTGTGGAGAATTTTTGTTGTTTTCTGAAGATTAATAGGAAATACTTGAGATCTATAAGTGTTTCCTATCACACCGACTGCATTGAACTAAACATTTCTTATAGCGTTCTTGTTCTCAACAAGTGTTCTTGTCATTTTCTTTCAACCTTACAGTTTGAAGTTATTGTTTTTTCTTACGTAATTGTGGATCAATTTGTTTGGAAGCAATCTTGGATATAAAATCACATGGTAGGAATTGTGTTATGAGTTCAATTTTTTGAATTTCGTGTAGCACTGTTTAAATACTAGCTCAGTTTTAGAACTATGTCTGTCTGTGGTTGGATAGTTTTCATTGTTATTTGATTTAAACATAAAGGAGGGTTGTGTTTATATTAAGATCCTTAAAAATTGGTATGAAAGACAAGGTGTTCATCTAGAATGGCGGTTTTGAAGGTCAACATTAACAGGTTGGATGATAAGATCGTTTTTTTTTTTATTTGGTAAAAATGTATGAAGGTCACTCGAGTTCAGGCGACAGTTGCAGAAGTCTTGGAAGGAGCAAAAAGACTTGCCAAGTTCTTTGGATGTGGATGCACAGACCAAAATTATAAAGCTGGCGTATAATACGTTTGTATTGTTTTGAGGACAAGGTTCTTCATAAGGTATATAAAGAAATAACTGCTGAGAATATGAAAATGACAAAAAATTTGTAAAATAGGATTCACAATAAATGTCAAACGTTTGGTTTTAGATATAATATGGAAAAGGTATAGAGGATAATATGAATTATTTTAATAAAATTATTATAGATTTAGAAAAACTTGGTATAAAGGTGAACAGTGAGATCAAACTATAATTGTATACATAATTCATTGCCTAAAGTTACATAAACATTTTTGTTGTAACTATAAAATATGCTTGAAAAACATTATCATTAGAGGAGGTTCAGCTAGTTTTAAAGACTAAGGAGATACAAATTTAAATAAAAAGAGAATCTAAAGTTACTTGAAGTTTAAATGTTTGGGGGGAGGGGTGGAAGAAAATAGAAAAGGTTAAGAGAACCTACAGTTCTAAGTCCAAATCAAAGAACAAACTCAAGTGTTTTTACTGCATAAGGGGTTTTCAAAAGAAATTGTCATCATAGATATATAAAAGAGAAAGGACATGAGTTTAGTGACGTTTTAATTGTGTCGGAGGAGTATAAAGATTATGAAGTTTTGACCGTTACTACATATTTTAAGAATGAAGGTTAGATAATGGATTTTAGTTGTACATTACACATGACTCTCAATAGGTACTAGTTTGATTCATAGAATAAATTCAGTGGTGGGAAAATTATAATAAAGAATAAGGTGGCTTGTAAACTCACTAGGATTAAGAATATGATAAATTGGAGGAAAGTTCTAAATAAGTTTGAAATTGACACAATTAAATCAATTTCATCTCCTTTCAGATTTCAATTGAGGATTAAAGTTTTGTAACCATCAACTATGAAAGAACAAAAATATATGGATAAAATACCATATTCTGGTATAACGGTTAGTTTTATTCACTCTATGATTTGTACTAAACCTGATAGTGTACATGTAACAAATATGATATATAGATTCATAGCTAATATTGAGTAAGATCATTGGAGGATTGTTAATTGGACGTTCAAATACTTAAATATGTCCGTTGATGTTGGTGTGAATTATAGAAAATAAAATTGAAGTAAAAAAAAATTGTGAGTTTGTGATCTGAAATTATGTTTGGGATCTAGATACCATTTGTTAGGACTAGAGAAAGATTCTTGAGAGCTCATATTGAGCTCTTCTTGCAATAGAGAGAGGTGAGGGGAGGAGAGGGAATTCACATAATTTGGAGGAAATAAAACTAAAGCTTTAGTTGTATTCCCTCCAAATTATATATCTCTCCCTCTCTCTTTCTCTCATTCAAGATCAAGAAGAACAAGTTCTTCTTCCTCATTCTAGTTCTAACAAAAGGAGATTATTGACTAGTTATATTTTCTCAATATATATATATATATGATCATTGTGAGATGGAAAGCAAATCTTTAAGATATTGTTACTTTATAAACCACAAATGCATTAAAAATGGTTTCTATCAAGGCTTTAAAGAAAAATATGAGGATGAAAGTATTATCGGAAGAGTTTGAGAATAAAATAATAAAAACTGTAACTAATGTGATGAATAGCATTTGACAAGTACTTAGACCAAGCCCTTCTCCGGTCTAAGAAAGATGTTCTTATAGAAGTCTTGCTAAAAGAACGGGAAGCACTGCTCTCTCCATTCACTTCAAAGATGGAGTATGCTTCAGAATCAAGGCGCTAGATACAGATAGTCGACGTCAATCCGGAAGGAGGACTATCTCAAAACCTAAAAAGACTCCTCTCATTGGTTTGGTTGTCAAAGTATTAAACAAAGGAACAAAACAAAACTAACATAAGATTACAATTTATTGGAGATATACTTGCTCAAAGAACAATGAAGTTCAAAAGGTTCAAATTGATGAAAAAGCTGCATATATGCTAACTACGGTAGTTTCTAAAACCAAATTCCAGCCCAACTTGACTTTCCTTCAAATTGAGAGACCCTCCTGATTGAGAAAGCATTTAGGAGATTGAGGAACATAAGATCCAAATTGGATATTGTTATTATGTTTGGATCTAGTGTAAGTCTTTTTCCTGTTTCTTTTTCAGCACTCATTTTATATTGCCAGTTATATAGTGAGTTTTGCATTCTTGTTTTCGTCTTGCCCCTTTTTTTTTCTTGATATTTAATTTCTACATGTGCAAGGAACCAAGAGACACAAAAGGGGCCAAAAAACAAAAGTGAAAAGGTAGAGGACAGCTTGGAGAACTCTTTTCATTGGGTTGGAAGATTGGAAGCTGATCGATGAGTTTGGAGTTACAAGAGGGTTTTCTTGATCTTTTTTTTTTAAGAGAGGAAGAGAGATCAAGAGGGAAGCTATCGATGAGCGACGGGTTTTTGAATGAAAATCGGGTGTTGGGCTGACTTTTTCGAAATTCTTCTTCTCTGCTCAATTTAAGATCAGAAGGGAAACTGAGAGAAGAATTGCGTTGCTTTTCATTTTATTCTTCCTCCATTCGAAACAGAGAATTGAGGGCTGAAGGGGCATTCATGTAGCTTGGGCCGGATCCAAAAAAGGTGCCAAGCATTGATGATGCAAAGTAGATGTGATAAAGAACAAAGATGAAAGTGCTTTAAAATCTTGTAGCGGGGGTGAATGTTCGATTCAGTAAACCTAAATCCCAATTTCTCCTTGTGGAGGTAAGCTCCAAAAATGTCGAACCGCATATTTCTTGTTGTGTTTTTGTTCATCTTTCACATTTTTTACTGTTGTTGTCGGTTTCCTTCTTCCTTTACAATTTATGATTATTATTTTTTGTTATAGATCTATGAATGAATCTGTTTGCAAGATATCTTATTGAGCAGGCACTTTTGTAATAAAATGTTTCAAAAATGCAATTGAATTTATTGCAGGCACTTTTGTGAAAAAATTAGCAAATGTAGGAAATTATATATTTTACAATAGCGTCGCAATAGGCTGATGAACGTACTGTTAAAATAGGGCATATGTTAAGAATCAAATTGGGACTTCTAAAATATAACTGAAATACGATTTTGGGAAAAATATGCTAGGTTGCTTCACATCCTCTGTAAAAAGTAAAACTAACCTGATCCTTTTTCAAGGCACCAGCAATGTTCTCATCAAGAAGAGCCAACACAGACCTACTCAACTCATTCCGCTCAACCATTTCCAGTAACTAAATGTAAACAAAATATTGATAAGTCAAAGCAAGTGAAGAAAGAAAATTTCTCAATAATATTAGGAAGACTTCAGTTGCCAGGAACTTTTGAGGTACTTACAGTTGAATTCCTATCTTTTGACTGCAATATTTTCATAAGCCTTTCCTTTGCTAACACCAGGTCCCCTTCCATTTTATCGTAGGCTTCTACAAGGGAGAAAATCAAAGATTTTGTATCATTCAAAATATGAAAGGACGTGGCATTCCAGCAAACCTGTTCCTTCGAGCAAAACCTTCTGTATGGCCTCCAACTCTATTACCCTATCCTCCATTTCCTGCAAATACAAAACTACGAAACTCAGAACTGGACCTTAGCTTATTATGACTTAATAGCTATGAAAGCCATCTTTCTTTGAACATAGACCTTAGTTTTAACAACTGCAAACCGCAGGTTTGCAAGCTCAATCTGTATGTGTTCAAAAAAATCTTTGGTTAATCTGCACCATCAACATATGTTTGCACCACAATCAGTTCAATGCAGTTCACCGTGCAAAAGGAACTCCACTTCGGTTCCAAAACTCATAACATATCAATTAAGGTCGCAATTAAGCAAATAAAAAAACTCACCGCTGCCTCAACCTCGCAATTTCGAATTCAATTTCCCTGGCTTCAGTGTCAAGAAGGTACTCCACGAGCCCTTCGTTGGTTTCCGGTGGCACCCGCGCCTGAAAAAGGCGCCAATGTAAGAACAATTGCTCGCATTAAGGTAACTAAAACGACGGAAAGGGACACACCTCTCGGCGAGCTCGATGACGCTCCTTCTCCTCTCGCACCATATGACTGAACTCTTCTCTCGCCTTGGCGTCCTTCTCCAGTCGCCGCCGGAACTCCAGCCGCGCTATGTGGCCGCCCTGAGGCGGACCGAGGACACCCTCCGGATCCTGTAGGTGAAGCATCAAAAGATATGAAGATAATCTCACTAATAGGAAAAGGAAATGGTGGAGAAAACAGAAAGCGCTACCCATCCGATGCAAGAAATCCCTAATCTGAATGGTGGTTTCATCGACTGGGTTCTAAAGCCGGTGGCGGCAAAGGAGCCAGCGAATGCGCCGCCGAGGACGGCCATGTGCCGGCTTGGAGGTTGAAGCAAAAGCGTCCAGCTCCGGAGGTCTTGGGCCTCTTGGTCTGGATGGCAACTTTATCCGTTTGGTTTGATGAGGCTCAAGTGAGACTGTCGGATGACCAATTCGTTACGCAGGATTTAGGCAAGATTTTACTTAAATCCAATCATCACCGCCAGTAAAAATTATTATATGAGGTCAGATTGAACGGGAGGTAAATTCTGACAAATGTATTGGATGATATGACTCATCTGAATCGGCATTCGGATGCATCTCAATTAGCCTCCTCCAAGATCCGGGCAAATTATTAGGTCTGGTTATCGGGCGTGTTCGGAGCCCAATGAAAATGCGCCACATTACCTCCTACTCGGTACTGAGCTCGATAATGAGCAGTACCGAGCTTGGTACTACTCAGCACCCGGCTCAGTATTGCTCGGTACTGCTCAGTACTATGAATACCGAGCGTAAGTTGTGTCCGATGTCCAAACCCAATAATCTCTCCAAGACGAGGGGGCCAATTCATCCATTCGCTCTTACTGTAAAAAAAATTATAACCCAATCAATAAGGGTGTTGCCTCCCTGAAACAAATTCATGCCCTAGAAAGGGCAACATCTACCTATGAGCTACATGATCTAAAGCAAAATTACTCTTCTGAATACAATAATACAATGGAGATGTGAGATAATTAATTTTTAAAAGGTTACTAATAGTAGATAATTAGTTAAAAGTTAGTTAATAATGAATTTGTGACTAATAATATAAATATTTTTATGAAGGAGAAATTAAGGGATATGCATACATGAATTAATGAAAGTTCTCAGTCATGTTCTCATTCTCCCTATCTCTCTTCTTCTTGGAGTTTGGGAAAATTAAAATTATCTAGTTATATTATATTTTTCTTTGTTTTTATTTATTTTATATGAAGATTCATAATAGATTCACCCCTAATAATGGGCGAATTATTACGCTCGGTCACCGGATATCCGTACACCCAATCCAAACGCGCCACGTCACCCGAATACGCTGGGTCCCGATGTATTTGATGACATGGTGTATCTGAATTGGTGTCCGGACGAATCCGGACACCTGACGTAATAATTCCCCCTAATAACGTGCATACTAAAAACTCCCAACTAACAAAATACTTTATTTCCAAGAAATCTAGCTATAAATCAAGTATAAATATTTTCATTTAATTCACTTAGTCATATCAAACTAATAATGAACAACAAGTCAAGTACAATTTTTTCACATGAGGCCAACATGCATATATTAAATTGATTGCCAAAAAATACACTTAAATACACAAACATACACACAACATGAACTTCAAATCCTTACCAACTTTCTTTAATCAACTAGGGTCTTGTCCTTCCCTAAAATAACTTATATAGATAACAATATGTTAACATGATACTGAAATATATGAAATTTTACAAGTATAATAAAAATAAGAGAGATTTACATACATACCACTATATACTATTCTATTTACATATTTAACACCTAAAACTTTAATATTACATATATATCACCCATAGTTCATTTTTATATCAAATATGAGTGGTAGAAATGAAATATATGAGTGTTAGGAAGGAAGTATGAGTGGCATATTTGATATTAAAATCATATAGGGTGGTATGTATGTAATATTAAAGTTTTAGGTGTTAGATATGTAAATAGGATGTTATAAAGTGGTATGTATGTAAATTTCCCTAAAAATAATAGTATGGATTGGTAACTTGTATGCACATCCAACTCTAAAAATAAGAAAATAATCCATGAACAAAGTCCATAGCATTATTTTAAAGTATTTATTACTATATAGTAATTTCAATAACATGCTCACAAAAATACTTAAACAAGTGTGTAACACTAAATACCTAATGAAAATTTATATATTTTCTATCAACGTGATCAAAATATTATATTATATCATATATCAAAAGTTACATAGCGAAAACTTCTTTAAGTCTTCATAAGTTTGTGTTTATATAAACCTAAATTAAATAAAATACCAAAAACATCCACAAAAGTGATGAAATTAAATTTTATGGATAACCTATCTTGAGATGAGCAATTTTTTCAACTGACCCATCATACAAAATTGGCTAAATTACCTTCAAATCCAAATTTCCCTCTCTAGAATTATCTCCCTCTCTCTAGCTAGTGACCTAAAAATAATAAATGAATTTTCACAAATTGATTTTGATATTTATAAACCTAATACCTCGCTATTAGAACAACTTGATAATTATGAAAATGATTTTAAAAATAAAATATTGAATTTTGACTAAACTAGAGTGATGTGGTATTGTGCTTATGAGCATAGCAGCATTGTGCTTATGAGTGCATCAATGCTAGGAATCGCCATTGTGGTGTTAAAGCCTTATGTATTTAGCATATAGCGCAACGATGCCGGGTTAGAGCATCGCGATTCCAAAAACTATAAAATAAAATTTTAATATATTCTCCGATAAATATCTCTCACCGCCACCCTTTCCCTCCCAACTCTTATTGCTTGGATGGGAAGGAAAGGAAAAAAAGAAGGGGAGAGGAAGAGGAGGAGAGAGAATATTCTTTGAGGCCTTTTAGTTCATTGCTAATATTACAGATTTTGTTCTATTTCAAGTAAGTGATTATATTCTTATTTTTGTATTGATGATTTTAATTTCTAAGGATTTTATCACTCTCGAATCATTCAAAAATATATTTTCTCTCAATTTATCAAACTTCTATCATGGACCTTTTTGTATATAATAGATTTGATCCTCTCGAGCATTTTGACTATAATATAATTGAATTTCACTAAGTAAGTTAGAATGTATGTTTTTTTTAAGTAAATGCATAGTGTTTGAATTTTATAATTTTTACTATATTACATTATATTTCATACATGATATTGGCTTGCTTAGAAAAATGATGTGATTGATATATGATAAATGTGGCATTTATAAGCAAGGAAGGTTGATAGTTAATATTATAATTAATATGGGTTGGATCTTAAAAGATAATACCTTGCACAAGTGGGTAGGCCGACAAATTTTTCTTTAAATAAAAATTTTATGATGTGATCCTGGTTGTAGCATGTAATTGATTAACCGAATTATGCCGACAAGCATAGGGTAATGATTCTTAAATATTTATTGAAAGCTACCTAAAAGTTGACTTAAGATAACGAAAAATGATAATAAGATTGATACATAAAAAAATATATATATTTCGTGATTGGGCACGAATCCCGAGGCAAAATAAACTTGGAAACTTTCAAAATTAAAATTGGAACCATCTGAACTTCGATTTCAGTAAATTTATAGTCAAACTAAATGTCTCGAAAATACAAACCAACGACACCAAATAAGTCTAAATCAAGGGTTTGAAGCACTGTTGGAAGGTTCGAATCATAATTTGGATTACCAAATGATTTTCAAATGTGACGTGCTTATAGTCGAATCGAGCAAATCGACGAGGCAAATCCAACAAACCCAAGATCACAAAATTCCAACATCATTAAGACCCTCAGATGGCTAGCAAACGACCTAATGCCTGGAGTTCCACCGGACCATCACTTTAAGCCCGGACTCCCGCCGAACCATTGTCTTACGACAACGGTATTTCTGGCCCCTATCTCATGCCAACTACGGACCTTCCGACCTCTGTCACATACTACAGTCCTTCCGACCTCCACTGCTAGACAACGGTATTTCTTACACCTGTCTCCTGCCGACCATGGTCCTTCCGACCTCTGTCGCCTACTATGGTCCTTCGGACCTCCATCGCTAAACAACGGTTTTTCTGACCCCAGTCTTCTGTTGACTATGATCCTTCCGACCATTAAGCCAAAGGCTTCTCCCAATAAATGGTCTCATTTGTAATCTATTATAAATACTAGTTGATTCATTCAAATTGGGTTAGTGCTCGTGTTTTTCCCCCTTTTCAGGGGTTTTTATGTAAAACCTACAGTGTCTCTTATTAATGCTACGCTATCTCTTTCATCTGCTTGTGTGTTGCATCTTCATACTACTCTAAGACGTTAAACTATATATTTCTCTATCGCCGCGAATATTCCAGGATGCAACAAATGATATTTTTAAATTAATTTAATTTTATAATTTATTAATTCAAATAACAAAATAATATAGTGAGAGCAATAGAGACCAAAGGCACTAAGCTTAAAAACTCCATAAACAAATCAGCTTGCCCGATTTTTTTGAACAATCAAGCAATTGACATCCCCAATATCTACGAGAGAAAAGTTAACGTTTTGGAATCCAATTGTCAAAAACCACCAAATGACGACTGCTAACACTTCAAAGCTATATCCTTGAATTATTTTATTTCATTTATTTGATAATTCTTCGTCAATATAGAGCTTATAAATTTTTTAACATTTTAAAAAACTTTGAAGTTAAAATCATGAACCCTATTATATATTGAAGAGAATATTATATTAATATTTTTTAATAAGTCAGCTCACGAGTTAAGTAGTCGAGTCAGAACTTGCTCAAACTGGACTCGTTAGCTCATCGAGCTCCACTCACGAGCTATTTATCAAGTCGAGCTCGAGCCACCTTCTCAGTGCCCTAGAGCTTATTACATGAAAGGTTTTAAAACCGGACAAAATTGACCAGTTCAACCAATTCAATCATGAACCAGCCATAAGGTCGGTTCGAATTATCCTGAAAACCTTTTATGTGTCAAACCGTGTTGAACTTTACAAAAACATCTTTGAGAATATCCAACTTAGCACAAAAAGAGTTGTTAAAGCCTTTTAGAATTTCATATGCTAAGAGGATATTATCCGTGGAGCAACGATCCTTGATGAAACCTGATTGACTTTCATGAATAATGATCGGAAGAACATCTTTTAATCTATTAGCAACAAGCTTCGCCAAAATTTTGTACAAAACATTACACAAGGAGATAGGTCTGAAATCAGAGATAGTAGAAACATGAGCTCCTTTAGGAATTAAAACCAAAGCTGTGGCTTTAACACTTCTAGGTAAGTAACCAGAAGAGTAGAATTCCATAACTGCCTTACAAATGAGGGGACCCGTAATATGCCAAGTTCTTTTATAGAAAGCAAAGGAGAATCCATCTGCCCAGGTGTAGAGGAGTCACCCCCACTAAATATAACCTTTTTAATTTCCTCATGCGTAAAAGGAGCAATCAAAGGATTTAACAGTTCATTGGGAATGCATTTACCTGGATGAATTGAATGGTTCATCCAGGTAAACTCCTCGTTTGAGTGATCTTTGGGGACAAATTTTAGAAACGAACACTTTAATAAATTTTATTATTAATATAAACGCACAGAATAAAAAAATTAAGAATGAGCAAAACCGAAAATAAAATTTACAGTATCTCGTTCTTAAAATTTCCACCCGTATACTCATATTTATAATAAAATTTATTAAACTCCTCGTTTCTAAAATTGGTCAAATAAGGGTGTCAATTTTAACACGACTCGAACCCGATCCGAAAAAATTTGGTTTAGGGTCAATCCGCGAAAATAAAATTTATAGTATCTCATTCTTAAAATTTCCACCCGTATACTCATATTTATAATAAAATTTATTAAACTCCTCGTTTCTAAAATTGGTCAAATAAGGGTGTCAATTTTAACACGACTCGAACCCGATCCGAAAAAATTTGGTTTAGGGTCAATCCGGACCCCAAACGGGTTGGGTTCGGGTTCAACAAATCAACACCTTTTTAAAAAACGGGTCGGGTTCGGGTTGACCAGCAACTCGAAATTGACACAAAAACCCCTATTTGACCCGGAAACCCGAGATTGACTTGTTTTGACCCGATTTTGACCCGAAAAGCGAAAATTGACCCTATTTTTGACCCGAAAACTAGCCAGTTAAGGTCAACCTGGGTCATTCATGTCAAGTCGGGTTGACCCGGACCCCAATCGGGTCGGGTTTGGGTCTGGAAACCTGTCCCGTTTTTAAAAACGGGACAGGTTCGAGTTGATCCGAATAGTGCCGGGTCAGTTCTGGGTTCGACCCGAACCCAACCCGTTGACCCGAATTGACACCACACTACCATGCCACCCTCACACTCAATCACGCAACTCATTCTCACGCTCTATGCTTGCAGCACACGCTCTCGCCGCTCACAGCATTCAATCTCGCACTTGTTTGAAAAAATAAATAATTGATCCTATTTTTGACCCGAAAACTAGCAATTTAAGGTCAACCTGGGTCATTCATGTCAAGTCGGGTTGACCCGGACCCCAATCGGGTCGGGTTGGGGTCTGGAAACCTGACCCGTTTTTAAAAACGGGTTGGATTCAAGTTGACCCAAATAGTATCGTGTCAGTTTCAGATTCGACCCGAACCCGACCCGTTGACCCGAATTGGCACCCCTAGTTCTTTAGTCAAAAAAAAGTTGATAATAGAATTTTGAAAAGAATAAAGTGCCGTTTGCTCTCATTATATTATTCATTTTATTTATTTGTGCTTTTAGTTTCTTGGAAATTAACCAGCCGAGAAGGTTGACGATCTTTCTTGATAAGCGTTAGGCCACTCCAAGTCTCAAGTCAATGTGAACAAGCGGTACATTTACCGCCGGTTAGGTTTTCGTATTTATTAGAGAATAAATTAATTGGATATAAATTGAGTTGGATGCTAAATCTGTTTTAATTCAAAAGTTTGGTTAATGAATGAGGAATAATAATTTAATATTGATGTATTTTTTAAAATATTTTATGCGAGACTAAACTTAATATTTTTATATATTTTAAGATTTTTTTTAATATTGATTAACTCTACAATAAAATAAAATAAAAATCAATACTTGCTTTTAAATGACATATTTTTAATACTATCAAATATTATGTAGTGGAGAATTACTTGCTTTTGAATTTTAATTTCAAATTTTATTAGAGCTATAAACCAAGTAAACCATTCGATCATAATTAAGCTATCGACTATGACAACGCTGATTACGAATTAAATCAAATGGGGAGTATTGAAATTATGTTAGGGCATCTCCAACCGAAAATCTCAATTTTCACTCCAAAATGCACTGAAACCAAAAAGTGTCGTGATTCACCTCCAATCGAATGCCATTTTGCCCCCTAAACGTCGCTCTCTTCTTTCATGCCTTTCTTCCGCAAGTTTGGTAGAGACCAAAAAAATGACGCAGATGAATAGTGTGACGCCAATATTGGCGTCGCACTGTAAATGACAGAGGAAAAGGCCTTCGGTTGCGACGTTTGAGGGCCTCCATTCGGTTGTTTGCCGAAAGGTTGGAGTGGTCTTAGACAAACCAATGATCAAACTCACCTAAAAGCTAAAGAATCTGTTTGGGATAGCTTTTCTAACTACTTTGTTTTTGAGATAACATCATATTTTTATTTGGCAGCTATTTTTTTTTGTTGATTTCTCATTATTTTCTAAAAATTTTTGTGGTGGATTATTATTTCTTATAATCAGACCTACTAATGCATAGTAGTTGTAAGAATGTTGCCTTCCATTTTTTTAAAAATACTCACAACAATTTTACATTTACCTTTATAAAAAGTTACAATCACCACCCCAAACATACACTAAGGTGTTTGGGATGGCTGTAGTTTTTTTTTTAAACTAGTTGTTAAATTGATGTGGGAAAAATAACTTAGTTATGTTGGCTAAAAAAATAACTTTTCACCTCATAAATTTTTTAAAATAAGTGAGAAATTAGCAGTCAATTAAAATTATCTTTGCCGTCTAAAAAGAAAAGCAACGAAAAAGCTGTCTGAAATAGACCCTAAGTTTGTAGATAAGGGTCATTAACTTGATATTTTAGCATGAGTATGTTTTTCAACAAGTCAATGGTGGATTAAATCAAATAAGTTCATATATCTTAGCAATATTAAAATCAAATATTTAATGTCTACCATTATACATCAATTAATTAAATTTCAATTTTTGATCTTCAAAGACAAAAAATATCATTAGTATTCTTTAATATCATTAAAATTAGAGGCAACCTTTTGATAAATTTTTTAGATTATTTAATCATGAATTGAATGCTCTAAAAATTTAACATTTGATGTGTAATATTTCATGAGAAGATAATTATGATATGAAAGTATATAAACTATCAAATAACTTCAAATTAAAGCATAGAATTTATGACAATTTATTGTAATTATTGAATAATTTTATTTGGAGAAACATATGGGGCAACTAAACTAAAGGGGAAGATTGTTGAAATTCAGAATTTCTAGTTTGATGATAACAAATATTATTGATTGAATTTTCATTTTTTTCTAGCACAAGTATTGCATATTATTTTTCGGTGCGTACTAACATTTTAGGTACATCATACACTGCTCAAGAATGTTCAAGGCTCATGTTTAGGTAAAATAGAATATTTTGAAAGAGTTTGTTTTTTTTAATTTCCTTTATTTTATATTTCTTAAGTCTATCCATGTAATGGTATATGATAAATTGATGATCGTGCACATACATACAGGGGAGTGAAAAAAATGAGTTGAAAATTTTTTAACTAATAATACAATACGATTCAAATCGTATTGTACTATTAGTTATTCAAAGAATAAATGTTAAAGGCTAATCTTAAAATTAATGCTTTTGAACTAATTGTATTATACGATGTATATCATAATGTACAATTCATTTCCATCATGAAATCCTAGCTACCACGAGATTTAAGTATTTAAGTATTTTAAAATTTAATTTTTGAACTAATCATATTGTATGATCCAATTTATATTATACGATAATTGAAATTTTACTTAAATTAATACTCATGATTAGTCAATCCAATTAATGTTTAATCAATATGACTAATCGTACTGTACGACTAACATAGACAAAATTTGATCATCCCAAAGATAGTACTAGACAAAACCTTAATTTTTGAACTAATCTCTAGTACGATATCAATTTTACTATACGACAAATACATATAATTTTCAATCGTCCTAAAGACCATCTCTTATGAACAATACACAATTGATCTAATCGTATCGGACGATCATTCGATCGTACTGTACGTGTGATCAATATACACAATTTGAACAGATCGTTAGAATAGTTGTTCCATCGTACTACACGAACCCCTATTTTGAATTAATTGTACTATACAATTCTAGATGTTACTATATAAAAAGTGACAGCTTAATTGAATAATTAGGGGATTTTAAAGCCTTGTACTTAAGTATTTCCAATTGGTATTTAGGAGACTTTTAGCTATTGAAGGAACTTTGAGGGAGAAGTTCTTGAGAGAGTTCTTGGGCTTTAGAAAATGAGAAGGTGAGGTTATGCATGAGGGAGGAGTTTGAGGGGATTTCACAAGGTTGCTCCAAAAAAAAAAAGCTTGCACATTATTTCATCTAGTGATCTTGATGACTTCTTGGAGTTGCACTTGGGAGAGAAGCTTCAACGTTCAGGGTCGTAGGGTCTCTGTCTTCATCAGAACGGTGAAAAAAGATTGAAGGCTCTCTAACATCACTAAAAGGGTGAGAAAGATTTCAAAGGTACATTACCATCATTAGGAGGGTGATAAACACTTCGAGGTTCATTGTCATCAACAAGAGGGTGACCTAGCTTTCAATTCTCCATCGCACTAATTTGGTGGAAATTATTTGTAAGGGTTTATCTGTCTTATTATGAGGACTAAATAAGAGTCACTATAGTGTTAGTACAATACCTAAAGAGGACTCCGGGGAGTGGATTTAGGCCGAGGTTGACTGAACTAATATAAAGTTTTGGTGTATTTTTTCTAATTTTTTTGCACTTTTATTTTTATTTTATTTTATTTTCCTGTAACACTTTTTGTTTTATTACAATTTTTGATTGAATTATAAATTTCAGTTTCTTGGATCTAATTTGTGTTAGAAAAAGAAAATAAAATAAAAAATATTTTTTATTACTTGCATTAAAAAAATTGAAAAAGAAAATCAAGATTTTTGTAATTACTTTCTCTTGCATATTGTAACTTGGTTATAATTTAAAAGAAAAAGATTTTCAAAGGGTAATTTTTAAAATAACAAATTCACCCCCTCTTGGTGTTCATTGGGATAGTTCAACAAGGTCTTACAACCTCCCCTGAACTTTCATATATGTCACAACATCTGGAGACTCACTGGCCTCTTGTCGCATCAAATTGTAACCACATGGCTGTACTAGGACCCAAGTAGCTAAACTACTTGCACCCCATAAACCCTAAAAGGCTGGTCTCGTAATATCAGACCAACATCCCAACTACCAGAAGCATCAAAGCATGGTAGAGGTGGTAGTACCCTCGGCCCACCTATGGCCGATTATGTAGAGCTTCTGAAATCCAAACATCTATCAAAATTACCATGTCGACACTCATCGATCTTATGTCCAAACTGACCACAACAAAAACACCTACTTGATGCTCTATAACATTGACCACTATGCCTTCTACCACACTGTTGACATAATGGGGCCTCACTCACTGAATCCGTAGAACTAGCAACACTACCTGTATCTGATCCAGAAGAAATTGTTATTGATAGTCCCCTCCTTCTGAACTCAACAAGTCCAAGCATGCTTTTTTTCCCATAATGGATATTACAAGTTGTCTCACCATCAAATCTCTTCCTTCTTGCAGTCTATCACTGTTATTAGATTCGTCTCTACCTTCTTAGCCCTCTTGACTAACTAAGAAAAGTCTATAATATAATGTGCTAATAGACACTGCCTCAAAGCATCTCGAAGTGCTAACTAACTATGGAGCATGCTTAAAGAGAGCAGTAAATTCTGTCTCATACTGCATCACTGACATACTTCATTGAATCAACTTCATAAAAGAGCTTTATAGTTATCTCCTAGTAGACAAAGATACAAACCATGTCTTGAATGTCTCAACAAACTCATTCCAAATAATCAGGGTATTTACATGACCCTGAAACTTCTCTCTACTGGCCTAACCACCAGTGTCATGCCTAACCAACTAATAAAAATGCAACTAATGCAAATCTCCTCTTAGGAAAATAATGCATCCAATCCAGATTTTTCTCTATCCTCATCAGCCGATCCTTAGTAGCTTTAGGCTCAATAAAACCAGAAAATTTAGGAGTCTTTAATATCATAAAATTATACAAATATCTATCCATATTATCAGAGTGGGTACCAATAACCCGTGTGTGAGCCAAGCCTACCGGTTGTGCTATTATATCTGCAATATGAGAAATCACCGTAGAACTGATCACAAGAGCTTTGCCCTAAATCTGAGCTGTCTGACTAAAGCTCTGACTATTGGTCATAATTCATATCCTGATTTGGATGAGATGGATCAATCATCTCAAAAATACTAAATATAGTTGAACGTAACACATGTATATAAAAATAAACAAAATGAGTGCCCAAAATATTAATAAGTATATCACTTTTACAATTAAATCCTATGACTCTATTATAATTCACTTCTTTAACCTAAGTTCTGATACCAAAAGCTTGCCACAATCGAACACAATATGACCTGTGTGATATCAGGTCAGGTTGTGACACCTCTGACCACCGTAGCTTGACTTTAATCCCATCGACCTCCGTTGCCTAACTGAAGACCTTCCAACCTTATTCACTTGCTGGCTATTGTCCCTCATATCTCTATCGCTCGATTATAATCATTCTAATATACGTCTCCCATCAACTATGGTCCCACCAACCACCGTTGCATGACTACGATTCCTTCGACCACAGTTGCTCGACTATGGTCCCTATGACCACCATCACTTGACTATAGTCTCTTTGACCTCTATCATCCGACTATGGTCCCTTCGACATCGGTCTTCAGATTATGATCCCTTTTATCACCATCACCCAACTATGGTCTTACCAAAAAAACAAACAGATCAACGTTCTCTTAAGAACAACTCTCATATCATTGGATTTTTCCATGTCCAACCATATAATGTTCTATATATGATGTGTAATCGCTATATTTTGCCAACGCCTTCTCCCGAGGAAGTTTATCTTTGTAATCAATGACAAAAATTAGTTGAATCATTTTAACTACCTAGGCTCCATGATTTTTTTCCTTTTTTGGGGGGTTTTCACATAAAAAAATTATGTCATTTTTTATAACTATTGCATCACTATCTTTTATCTATGTGTATGCTGGATCATCGTACAAAGCAAGGATGTAAAACCCTAATTTTGATTAAATAAAATCTAAATACTAATTAATTATTTATAAATTATATTTACATTAAAATATAATTTTTTTAATTTATCATTATCAAATTGCTAAACTATTTTTTCTCCATTTCCTCAACTCACTAAAATTAAATCCATCTCACCCTCTCTTTATGATATTTAAATATTATTAATTTCTTTCAAATAACAATTTATATAATTTAAACAATATAAAAGAAATGATCAAAGTGTAATTGAGTTGAAGTTGATGTAAAAATGATATATTACTTAAAAACTTTAATTATAAAATTAAGTTAAAAAAATAAAAGTAGGCAAAGTTGTCCATCAAATGGGCGACTTGCTAAGTTATGAGCCATTTCCTGATTTACAAACGACAAATTAAAAAAAAAATTATAGTTGCAAGTTGCCCCAGGTGACTTGCTATATTAAATTTAGAAAAAATAATTAAAAAATATAATAGGTAGAAATAACATTAAATAAATATATTTTAAAAAATAGTTTAAAAATAAAGATAGAGACAAAAAAAAAAAGTTAATGTAAAATATAATTTTTTATATTTTAATAGAAGTCAATAGTTTAAATATATGTGTATATGTTGATCAAAATTTGATTAAAATGAACCTTTTTTATTTTGATATTAAAATTTATTAAAATTTTAATCGATTTTTTTTTTCTAATGAATAAGCATTATACCAAAAAAAAAATTAAAGTGGTAGGAAAAAAAAAATAACAATTCAAAGTTTCTCCCTATACATTGGCTTGAAAGTTCTTATCACATTCACATATATTTTATCTATGTAAATGTTCAAACAATGTGTTTTGAAAGGGTGGCTAATGAATGATTCAAAGTAAGATATTATAAATCAATTTTTTATATAGTTCAAGATAATAATAATAATATTATTTTAATATTATATTAATATCAAATTAAATTGAATATAAAAAAATTTCATTGTAATCAAAGTTTGATCAATATATATGTATTTCAACTATTGACTTCTATTAAAATATATAAATTATATTTTACACAAACTCTATATTTTTTATTTTCTTCTCTATTTTTATTTTTAAATTATTTTTAAACATATATTTATTTAATGTACTTTCTAGCTATTTTATTTTAAATTATTTTTTTAATTTATTGTAATAAGTCACTTTTTTAATGGATAACTTGCAATAGTAACTTCTTTTGAAATAAGTCCATTAGTAGGGCCACTGGCACATAACTAAAAATGTGTTAGCAAGTCACTCATTTGATAGGCAATTTTGGCTACATTTATTTTTTAATACTTAATTACATAATTAAAATTTTGAATAATACATAATTTAAATATTAGTCCAAAAAAGTATGATTATAAGTAGATAATGAGATAATTCAAATGAACTCATTTTAAATAAAAAAAATAAATAATATTTCTAAATTCAATTGACTTATTCAAAATGAAATTAAAAGGAATTATAAGGAAGCATTAGTCTTTTACTTTTACACAATGGAGAAGTCAAGCATCTGCGGTTCTTCACCGGCCGGTCCCTACAACCGCTGGCGCAATACCTGGAAGGGCAAATTAACCCAGACGTACTCCCCCAAAAAAACCATTTATCCGAGGAGGGTTAGATATAAGAAGATGAATGCGGAGAGTGGAAGACCAAGGGAGGTGAAGAAAGCCATAGAAGTCTCCTAATTGAGTTGAGCGACATGGGGGTTTTGGCCGCTAAGAAGAGCGCCGTGACAGTCGCGCTGTTGGCAGCGGCGATATTGGCGATGCTGGCGGCAAATGTGGAGGCACAGGCAACACAGTTTACTTGCGCATCGAAGCTAATACCGTGCCGAAATTACCTGAACTCAACGAATCCTCCGGAGGAATGCTGCAAGCCGCTCAAGGATGCGGTGACGAACGAATTGACTTGTCTCTGCTATATATTCAAAAACCCCGAGATCTTGAAGGGTCTTGGTGTCGACATAAACCAGGCCATCAAACTCCCGTTCTACTGCGGAATCACCAATTCCTCAGACAGTCTCTGCAAGTCCACCGGTACGATTCCTGCCTCCGATTTCCAGATTTTTTATTTTTGCCTGAGTATCTTTGCCGTTGATGTTGGTGTAGTCTGTATTCAAATTCTCCTGTCTTGTTATGCAGCTGCAGATTCGCCTTCGGGGAATCCTGGTTCTCCAGGTAAGGAGTTTCATCCGATGTTTACTGGTAGTTTGATTTTAAATTACGTTAGTTTTTTTTTTTTTCTTGGTTTTGATCCAGTTGGGGAAACTTTCAATTCAATAATTAAACAACCAAATACTCTTTTTCAGATTTGCTAAGTTCAGGCAACATTAGGGCTGATGATTGTCCAAACCTGAAAATTTTGCAATAATCGATGCACTTTTAATCAAATCGGAACTGAAATTGCTCTGTCATGAAGACGGCTCTCTTGAAATTAGTTTGACTCAGTTAAATTTTTTTATATATATAATATATGATGTACGATCTATTAGTCTCCTTAGTAATTTTATTGCTCGCTTTTTCATGGATTTTTCTTTGCCCTAGTATGATGAAAAATTATGTTAACTAATATTAAAGGTAAGTTTGTATCTAATTTAATTAGGAATGAATTTTTTAACTATTGAATTTGTTTTGAATTGAATATAATATAAAAATTGATTGCATAATCACATATTTCATTCACTTAAAATAAATCATTAATTAGGCAAAAATCCTGATTAAATTTAAGTAATGACCCAAAATTTCTCCATTTAATAATTTTAGTTTTAATTGAATGGCTGTATTTGTTGTATTATACAAGAAACAAAGAAATATATTTGTATTTTATTTCAGAATTAACTAAAATAAAACGTTGATTTACCAATATATTTGTCTACGGAAAGACCACAAATACTGAAAGCAATGGCTGAAGTTAAAGATAAATAAGAATTGAAACTAATTTATCATACATTGTCGTTTGGTATGAAAACATATGTGAGGAAGGAGTCATTTTATTTTTCCCTTTAGGAGGTGTTGGATGGAAATGCATTAATTTTTCTACTTTGGTGGGCATAATATTAGTGGTAGAATGAAATGGTCATCGTAGGTAACCCTTGCCATCCATAAGTTTGGATAAATTCTATTATATAAATATATATATTATGAAATTTTGCTCATAAATTTATTGTAACCATGTAAAATCCTCCGTAAGTATAAAATCTTTTTGCTACTTTTACTAAAATTGTAGTTCAAGTATTACTTAAGAGTGGATAGAAGATTCACATCGCCTTTTTAAGTTAAAATATTACTTGATTCAAAATGTCACTCAATCGATGTTATTTTGGTCATATGGTAGATTGAAGAGCGAAAAAGTTAAATCACCTTTAAAGATAACTATACCCATGATGATAATGGATGGATCAATAGAGCAACTCTATACTTACATTAGTCTTGTTAGAAATCTAAATCGGATGATCGAATCTATATTGATGGCTTTAAGATTGGTGTAAATGGTGATATGAACTGTATAGTTTGATTTAGGCAATAACCCTAGAATTAGTATTCGTGAGATATGCTTTATTAATGTTAGTTGGGCAATTGACACAAATCTTGATGTAATTAAATGATGGTTAGAAGGTCCATTGTTTTCTCTTACCCCTATTGCATGAAGATAAGCATAACTGATGATTTAAGTCAAGTTCAATCTCAAATCTGATATTTATCAACGAATGCCATCAAACTACTCGCATCAAATGATTCTCGTAATGCAAAATCAAATTATGCTAGAAATTAACAGTAAGCTACAAAATTTAAGTTTTCTTTACTTCCATTATTCTTAATTATTCTCATCACTTTCCCATTATGAATAATGGGCCAAAATCTATTATTTCTTATGACACATTAGGACTCATTTGGTTGGGTGAAGTTGTTAGAAAATTGGTAAAGCTTAAAATTTGAAGGTGGTGGGAATGAATGATGAATGAGTTTACAAGCGAAAGGGATTTATTCTCAAATTCTTGACATGGATTCAAATGAGGAGTGTCTCCTCTTTAATAGGCTCCAAGGCTTCTTTCTCCAAAGGCGATATCTTTCTCTAATTCTCTAGTAACTGTGCATAATTATTCATAGTACTCTAGAAAGTCCTACATGAAACTAATGATACAACTCTAGAACAGTTTGCACATTTAGTTTCTTGCTGCATCTCTCACCATTGTTATTTATTTTTTATCAAAAGGAAGAAGTTGAAGTGCTCGAGGATCAATCAAATTACTTTTCATTTTTCCCGTTTTTTTTTTCTTTTTGTGAAATGGATCTTTGTCTTTCGTTTTATCAAGTGTCTGGACTTCTCAATCTTTAAGCTCTTTCATTATTGAATCTGTTTATAGGTATTTTAAAAAACAAAGTTATTTGGAGCTCTGCCCATGCTTAAGCATTTGCTTATAAGAAAAATCAACCCACTGTATATGGCTCTTGGGATATGAATTTGACTTGAAGATTGAAAATCATTTAGAAATAAGATTATGGCTTCGTTTGGAACGGCATTCTTATCATTTCTTAAAACATATTTTTATTATAAATATTTTAGTTTTTTTATTGAAAAGTTTTTTTAAGAAGCAGTGAGAAAGTAATCCCAAAAGAAGCCTATATGTTTGCTTGGTTCGGAATTGGCTGAAATCTACAAGCCAACAAACCTCAATGACTTTGATAATACCTTCGTAATGCCACTGGTTTTTTCTGATCTAATGTGGTCAATAGAGTTTGGAGCACTGGAATTTATGATTTTTTTGTATTTCGTAGGTACTCCAGCCACACCTGGAAATGGCAGCAATGGTGCAAACGGGTCAAAGCAGGTCGGTTTGCTGGGTATGTCGGGTCTGTTTTTAATATGGTGGTCCATTTTGGCATAGGAGGATCTTAACGTGAAAGCAATTTGTTGCAGCCATTTTCTCGCTTCTTTGCTCGATTGTTTTACTCTTTATATGAGAATTGTGTTTCTTTGTGTCCCTTTTAGAGACATTGATCGATTAGTGAGCTATTTGATCATTTACTGATTAAATATAGGGCTGTTACAATTGTTATGCCCAGATAACTAAACTAGCCAACCCTCAATGTTTAGATTTTGAAATTTGCTTTGTATCCTTTGCTTCCAATAGTCTACGCAAGCTTTTTTCAATAAGAGAGGCATGCTAAAAATATAAAATTAATGGACCACGAGCTTTCTCAAAAAATTTCCTGATTAAGGCATTGATGAACATTATTTGATTGCTAAGTTTAACAGCATTGGTAAACAAATATTTTATATGGGTGAATGGCCAATCATTAATGTTTGGAATTGAGCATTAATCTATGAATGTTAGTTATTGAACAAAAGGAGATGAATAACATATTCAGTAGGACATCAACTTATAGGTCAAATTTAGGACTAATAAAAAATATGATAAAATTTCTTAATATCTTACCGTGAAATGTTCTTTCCTTTATCAAAAAGAAATTCAGCGACTTACAAGGTGTAATAGCTCCAAGAAGCTTCAATCTCCAAATTTTTTCAAATTCAAACTGCACGCAAATCAAAGTGTCTCGTCACATGACGCAGACGAATTTGAGCTTCTCAAGATGAATAGAGTATAGGGAGCATTATTGTTAACCCAGAGGACGAGGTCAATTGATTGGGTGCCTTTTAAGCTCGTTACTCGTTCAGACTGTACGCCTAAGTTGGGTCGATCAGGCACCTTATACGAGGTCGAATCGGTCCAAGGCCTTGTTTAATTAGTTTAGGGTTTATACATGCTTGGATTCATACAGTTTTTGTCTCGTTGGATGCATACTGTTGCATCCAATTTTATTCATGGGGGATGTCTGACCTTACAGCACGTTGAAATTGGGACTAGATAAGTGACCCAAAAACTTATGAGAGAGAGAGAGAGAGAGAGAGAGAGACCTTTGAACAACTCGTTTTTTGGCGGGAATTTGCCTCCGACCGGACGTTCCTCTACATCCGGTCGGAGGACGTAATAATTGTTCCTTTGATTGGGTGGGTTGGAGAATATGAGTATTAAAATTGGTAAGGGCATCTCCTATTGGAAGGTCTTAAAAAGTCCTAAATTTTTTTTTTTAATATTCCTCATCATCCTTTATTTATAGAGCTTTGAGGGTTAATAAAACTAAGCGAGCTCTATGATGAACGCATGTGCAATACTACACACTACCCTAACATATGTCGCTTCTTGATTGATTGAAGGAGGGTAAGGTCGGAAGGTTTCAATGTGTCATCTCTAAGGGAGCTCTATGATGCCGAGTAGATGAGGGCGAGTGTGCCCGAGCAAGTTTGCAGGCCAATACTGAGATAAAAAGGTGGTCAATGAATGGTGAGTTGGTTGACATGGCCAACCACTTGTGTGAAACCTCTAGGATGATCTTGATGAGAGTAGGGATAGTGAGATGCTATAGCGGGAAGGGAGAATTTAACCTGAGTTGGTAACATTTTTTATAATGTAGAAGTCTTCTATATTACGAACAGAAAATCTTAGCATTTATTTATCTATTTTATTTGTAACATTTAATGAATTAGATAAGTGTATTCATGATATGTCAATTCAATATCAGCATTTACTAAATAGTTATAGTTGGTGGGCACTTAGGATTCCTCTGCAAAAAAAATTATTCATAGCATAAGATCCTTTTCATCTTGTCTTCTTCTTCATTAATATGATGATGTAGTTTACAACAACCTATCATATAGATTACTTGTGAAGATGTAATGTCCAATTAAGCAAAATTGTATTGTCTAGATGCATGTGAAGGTGAGATATCTTTAACCTCTGCTTTTAAGTGGTGCATGTACATATGAAGTTGAGATGTGTAGGATTTACTTGCCGCCTTTAAAATGAATTGACCATGTATGGAGGCATACCCAACAAAGAAAGTTTTGATAGTGTAAGTAGAAGAATGTATGCTTGTATGACATGGGTCGTTAATAGTCCATTGGAGCAAAAGACAAATGCAAATGAGATTTTTAGGTGTTGCATCCATTCATGGTTAGAAGATGAGGATTATGTACTTTGGCATATGCATGCTGAAATAATGAAGATAAAAATCTACAAGACGGGAGATTTTCTAAATCCTGTCGGTTGGAAATATCTAAAAATGAGTTTCCTGGAACATGATCATCATCATGTTAGTTCTCATTTTTTACAGTTGTGATATCATGAGATACGACATGAGAAAGAAGCCGTCCATTCGGGTGATGCTACTTGCAACAACCTAGACCTTGATGATGTAATTTTATATTTTCCTTGGTATTCTCGTATGGATGATTTCACTTTGAAATTCTATAAGAATCGGATGAATGAATTATTATCTGAAGGCAAGCCAATGAAGATTTTCAAAGTTGAGAACTAGCAATACCTTCAGTATGAGTTTGAGTTTAACTTCAAGTGCTTCCTAACTCAAACCAAACTCCATGCATATGCTGGTTAGGAAATAGTAAAGCTATGTATTAGTATCTATGTTTGTTTGAGTTGTGCTTTCTTCCCCATGCTTATTAAAATTTGTATCTAATATGTTAATGCAGTTTATTTTGTTATGTAGTTGTGTCTTGTGAGAAGTTATAAGTTATCTTTTTTATGTAATCTACATGCAGCGATCTCTGCACCGTTCCCTAGCTCAACAACTTGATCAACGACCAATTATAGGAGTTGGCATTCTCCCTGTGCCTGCCACTGTGTGGTTCTAGAATGTCGAAGTTGCATATGTAGTAGTCTTTATAGTGTGTATATTCATAAAAAAGTATTATTTCGCACAAAAAATTTGAAAAAATTAAGATTTCTTTGGAATTGTAACTAAGTGAGGATACATACCACCAATCACTTTTCAGGAGATCTTGGGAAAAGAGTTTCTAGCATCAATTTTTTAGGCTTAAATAAGTAAATGGATGCCCAGGACCTGTACCGTCATAGGTATGTTCCAAACTCCGGATTACCATTTTTCCTTTTGGTGGAATCACTGGAACAAGATATGCAAGTATGTTGTTCCACAGCTTGATGTACACCTGATATTGAACTGTCTAGTTTATGTCGACCCACCCTCAACCATCTATCCTTTTATACTCTCTCTCCATAGGCTCCAAATCCCTTGTCTCTCACCCAAATTCCTATGTTTCCAGCTGATGATCGGGACACGTGCTATCCATACCTCCCTATACAAACGACATTTCTCTGGTAGGGAGGTAAGAATTGTGTTAGTGTATTGAGTCATCTTCACCTCAAACATAAGAATGTGCTCATCAGTTTAATTTTTAAAAGTCAGTTTCAAGTTAAACTTAGTATAATGAACCTGGAAAAGCTGCAAACCATCATGGCCATCCTTGCATTTCATTGTGTTGCCCTTAGTGATCTTTCGTACTTGATCCTAACCCCACCTACGAAAAAAAGTATTAGTTAATCAATGGAAAATCATCATTGGAGTCTCTATAATAAGTCCATCTAAGCCATCGAAGAGGTACCATATAATCCACTTGACCACTATCCATCATGAAGCTGGCCTGTACATTAGCATCTCAAGGAGCATGGTACACAGTATCACGTGCACAGTGACTACCGAGTAGCTCATCACAACAATCAAGCCAACTCTGCCAGGATAACCCTTATCCAATCACAATAGGGCCAACAACAGTCGGACATACAACTCTGAGCCCAAGAAGGACTTGAACATCCTGTAGTGTAACAGTCATATTCCCATGTGGACCTCCGAAAGAGCACCGCGCAAACGGGCCAATTGGAAGAGACAGATTGGATCGTGCATACGACTAAACATTAAGGATAGCAGCTCTCGCTAGCGCACCCCGATGGGTAGTAATATACACGACCTGATCACAGTCACGGGTTTTCCCCACCTGATACAATGGCTCGAGTGGGATTTAGTAGATGTGGGGCCAAGTTTCCCATGGGCGCAAGCCCATGTGGTGAATTATATCCCAGGCCAGAGCCCTAGAAAACTCTCGATTAATGATCATATATTATCCCTCCCAAAGTGGGATTGACACAAGGGTGTAGACTAAGAAGTCCTACTCAAAGGGAAGAAATGTCAGAAGGGCTAAATCAACATGCGTGGTTCACACCAGCGTTCAGAGGCTCTAGAGTGCTAAAAGGAAATTGGAGAAAATAAAAGTCAGGCAATTGACACATACGTGAGAGAAAAGATGGAGGTGGCGTCATCCTATGACGTAGATAAGTAGGATTTATGGTCCCTGAAAGGAAGGGACCTACCCACTATTTAGGAATACTACGAGACCGAATGTAGTAGCCTCGAATTCTAGATCTAGGTTGGGTTTAATGTTCTACACACACTAAGATCCATGTCCTAACTAATGCAGTGGAAAACTTGGACTTACCCCAGCCTGGATTGGGGAGCCAGCTAATTACCTAATCATTTTAAAACTATGTTATCAAGCCAGTTATGAGAGATGGGTGGGTGGTACATTTCTTTTAGAAATAGGATCGGTATCTAGAGAGTTTTCTAATTTGTCATACACTTATGTAGGTCGAATGCTCCTAACTAATGCAATTAAATTTTAATTAGTTGGTTACTAATGCAATGCATACTGGTTAAAGATGCTAAATCAAATATGCATCAAATTTTAAAAACAAGCTTAATATAAAATAAATTTTAGAAAAGACTGGGCCTCCCTAGGTCCGGCACTTCATCCTCATAGGCCAGATTATCCGGACTACACCCGCAGGTAGAGATGTGTCTTATAGCAAGAGAAAGAGGAATGCATTAATATGCATGCGTCCCCAGATGATTCCGGCAATTTCCTAAATTCATTAAGTTTCTAAATTATTTAAATTCTAAAATATTAAATGTTAGTTATGAGTAGAAAAAGTTTTGATGGTCCTTAGAGAGCCTAACGAATATCCAGGCTAAAATAAAATCGACAAGCAAGAAAGAAACCTAGAAAAATCAGACAATTTCTACTGCGCAAGCAAAGTAAACACATCAATATAAATAAACCAATCAAGTAAATGTCCATAGGCCAACCGTCCTTTAATTACAACTTAGGGTATGCAGAAAGTAAAGTGACCGGGTACCACTAACAACAACCCAGATTTCTAAGCCTATGACAGACGCAAATGACTTTGAGTGGGATATTAGTTCTTGAAGTCTTCAACTCTTCAGTCTTCTTGTCATTGAACTCCTTGGAACTCTTCTCCTTGGACTCGTTGGACTCCTTGGATTCGTCGTGGCTTGAATATCCAAACGAATAGACAATTTCCCCTTGGTAGGGGGTATTGCCTTTTCTCTTTGGATATCTAAAGCCATCAAACTCAATCTTTCAAATGGAAGAAGACTCTCCCCTATGAGGATGCCTTCTTCTTTTGGAATTCGAGATGGATAAGAATATCCCAACTCAGGGTCATTTTCACAACTCTTAATAATTTACAAATGTTACATTAATTGGAAATGCAGTAAATCTAAAATCCGTGCAAGGTTATCCTAATAAAAAAAAATTATCCCAAACAGTTATATATAAAAAGCAGTTTATATAGAAAATAAAGACAACACATTAAAGCTATGCTTGGCCACGAAGCTCCATGTCAATCAAAGAATAACATAGGCTGATAAGGTTGACTGAATCTTAGCTAAAGAAAAGAAGCTAATGATTAGTTAGTAGTCTTCGATATCATATTTGGTAATGAAGTTTGATATTACGTAGCTGTTTTTGATTTATTGGTTGGGAGTTTGACTTCCAATTAAGTAATTTTAGGTTCGAATCTCACTTATATGTTTAGTGTGTGTTTGAGTGTTGACCCTAACCGTCTCCCCCACCAAAAAAAAGAAAAAAGTTCGATATTTAACAAACTAAGATGAGAAGATGATAGCGTGAAGGAAATAAGTTTTTGTTTGTTCGGGTGGGAATAAAAGAGAAGAATTTGTTTGAGAATCAATAAATGAAAGGAAAATTGAGTAAATTTCTCGAGCTTTGAGAATCAATAGAAAAAAGGATTAGTTTCATACAAGCACACAAAAGATAAATGATCAAAGTTTAATTATATAACAAATATCTACAATGCGAGGAGATTCGATGTCTCTTATTGATTTGCTGAGGATATAAGTACAAAACTATTTTAAAATCAATGATTGTCACAGTTGGTAGCATCATCCGCACTACCAAAAAATAAGGTATTCGCAGCACAAATTCTGGGCTATTATGGCGGTTTTAACCGCCACAAATTCCTTTGTAGCGGTTATAAAACCGCTATGGATACGCTGTAATTACTATGCGCTGCAATGATATTTAGCAGCGGTTTTACAACCGGCGGGGTAGCAGTTGCGAATCGCTTGCTTTAGCATCGGTTTTAACCGGTGCAAATAACCAGATTTGCGCCGGTTAAAACCGATGCAAATTCATAAAATCTGCATGTTTTTCATAAAACCGATCCATATACCCCTTATATGTGATGGCGGTGGTGTGGTGGCGATTGCGAGGTGGGGGTGGTTATTAAGAACGATGATCAATGGTGATGAGAGAGTAATTTTTTGAAGCTATTATGGAAAACAACTTTATAGTGCAAAAAAATTTTTTTTGAAAGCATAAAAAAAATATTGACCAAATAAAAATTGTGATGAAATTTGGAAAAGCAAAATTGCAAAAAAGTTGTCCAAATGGAGGTGTGATCTCAAGACTTTTATAATTATTAATTCATAGAATTTTAGCAATCAAAGAGCATACCTTTCAATTTTTTGTATTTAAAAAATATTTTTAAAATTGTGGTTGAAAAAGTTGCTTTAACAAACAAAGTGGAAAAAAAACATAAACTACCCCAAATAAATTCTAAGTAGCGATAAATTCCAATTTTTATGTTTTACTTGACTCAATTACATAAGCGAGATGGATGTCTTTTCTTAATGTTTAGGATATGCATGCAGAGAGAAATATCCCAATTAATCCTACAATTCAGCTATTTATAGTTTTTATTAGAAAATATTGCTTGCATTGCATAGATAAAGAAAATGAAACTTATTAATAATTGATGAGAATCGATGTGTATTATGCTTTGGAAGAGTCGCTTCTGTATCTCCTTCTAAATCTGCAGGTCATCTCACTTATTTCACAGTTGCCTCTTTCAATATTTTGTCTCTTGTTTAACAAATATCTCTTGTATGATCATAACCTCGCGTGCGTCTTAACTGTCATTGTAAGCTTAAAATATATTAACATTAAAAAATTTAAAGATAAATTTATTAAAAATTTAAAAATGACATCTCATTTTTTTAGATTAAATGATTCTTTATTAATTTTCTCTTAATTTCTCATTTTTATATAAGTCCAAACTCCAACGTGGGATAACTCGAGTTCGACATAACTTGCTTACAATCCTAACAACTTCCAACCACAAATCGTCGGTAAGCTCATAGAAAGGGGGAATTTGTTCTTTCGACGGGAGCTCCGACAATCTGAACCGATCTCAAACGCGAGGTCCTCTCAAGTACAGGAAGCCCGGTCTGTGAAGCCCAGGCGCATTGACGTCGCTGCCGAGCCTGACGTTTTGTCTCTATGCTGGGCTAGGGCTTTCTAGGGCTTTGCCCTAACCGCTCTCTGCCGGCAGTGCTTGGCTTCTTCCGCTTGCCAAGGGAAGTTCTTTTCCCCATTCATTTTCTTTGTTACCGAATGGCGGTTTGTCTTTCTTATGATCCTGGTTTTCTGGATGGTTCGGCTAGGTCCCACTCGTTTTTGGAAGCTTTGGCGGGATCTTCTACTGGTAGATTTCCTAATCTTATTCTATCTTCTTTTCGTGGTGTTCCTGCACTTTTGGTGTCGAAAGAGGAGTTCTTTGCTCTTGTCGAACCATTTAAGTTTTCACTTGTTGGCTTCTTCCCTTCGCGGCGGCCTTCCCATTCATCTCATGTTCTCATTAAGCTGGATAATGATCATGACTATAGTAGGGTGTTTTTTCATAGGTCTTATTTGGTTTTCAATTGCTTAATGAAGGTGTCCAAATGGTCTCCGTCCGGTGACATTGGGCCGGACAAGTGAATATGACAAACATCTTTTCTTTCGTTTTCTTTCAATTCCCTCTTCAAGCCTTCGCTCACATGGTATCAGACGTCACAGCCTAGCGGCTTCCGTTCTTAATCCTTCTTCTTCTTCTCCGTATTCCGTCCATGGCAGATCAAGGCTCGTCGGCATCCGCGCAAGAAGACTCACAAATCTCAACCATGCTTGAAGATTTCGTGGTTCCTGCACCATTAAAATTTCTCATCTCAAATCTGAAAAATCTTGTTCCTACTCTTCTCACCACCGAGAATTACTCCATCTGGAGATTTCAAATTCACCAACACTTCGCCGCTAATGGTTTCAGCGGGCATCTCGACGGCACAAACCAGTGCCCTTCCGCTTCCGTCGCAAATGATCACCGACTATGGACGCTCATAGATCGGAATCTTGTTTCTGCAATTTTATCTACAATCTCTGCTGCAGTTCTTCCCTACGTGATTACCTTATCCACCGCCCATGAGATATGGTCGATTCTTGAAACAAGACTGCAACCAACAAATCGATCCAGGGTGATTCAGCTCAAGAACGAACTTCACCAGGTTCAAATGAAAAACAAGACTATGCAACAATACTTAACTCAAATCAAGAATCTCGTTGACAACATTGCAGCGGCCGGTTCCACGCTCGACACCGAAGATATCATCCTTTACACGCTCAATGGACTTCCAGCACTCTACAATCCCTTCAAGACAGCAATACGGACTTCTCAGCATCCAATCTCGCTGGACGTTCTCTACTCTCTTCTTGTCAGCGAAGAGATAAACATTCAGCAAAAAACATCCAAAGATCTCTACCAGCCGTCCGACAATACCGCGTTAATGTCCGTGCGGAACAAATCTACTCGCGGTCGCTTCAACCGATCCAATACCAAGAACCAGAACGGGCCTTCCAGTTCCAACAACAATACATCTCAGCTTCGAAATCAACCCAACACTCCTCGACCGGTATGCCAAATATGCGGCAAGACCGGTCACACTGCGCCAAACTGTTGGCATAGATGCAATCTTCAATATGTACCCTCAACCTCGACAAATTCCAGAGCTTACTACACACAAACTCAACCTTCCGCAAACAGCACGGAGTGGATTCTTGACTCAGGAGCCACTTCCCACTTGACTCCAGATCTCTCCAATCTGACTAATACATCCTCTTACAACGGGCTCGACTCGGTTTCGGTGGCAAACGGCAGCACAATTCCTATTCAACACACCGGCAATGGACTTCTTCCTTTACCGGAGTCCGCTCGTAAGCTAAATCTTTGCAATATTTTACACGTTCCGTCTATATCTCATAATCTCTTATCCATATCCAAACTTACAACTGATAACAAGATTTCAATCCTTTTTGACGCTAATGGTTTTGTGATTAAGGACTCTCAGGACAATCGACAACTTCTTCGTGGTCGCAACCATAACGGGCTGTATCAAATTACCGCCCCCACCGCATTCGTCAACTCTGCTCGTCAAGTTAGGCATCGCAACGACATTCCGTGGCACGCCCGTCTGGGGCATCCGAACGAGAGCTCTCTCTCAGCTCTTGTTCCTTTTCTTCCAGATTTACACAATTTCTCTAATTCTTCTGATATTTGTATCTCTTGCAAAGTGTCTAAATCGCATAAACTACCTTTTTCTAGTAGTTCATCTGTTAGTAACAAACCGTTTCAGCTTGTTCATGCGGATGTATGGGGTCCGGCCCCTTGTCAATCTATGAACGGTTATAGATACTACGTGATTTTCATTGATGACTTTACACGTTATTCTTGGCTTTATTTGATGACAGCTAAATCTGAAACTCTATCAAAATTTAAAAATTTATGTGCTCTCATTCGCATCAAGTTCAACAGCCATATCATTAACCTGCGATCCGACGGAGGCGGTGAGTTCACTAGCAAACAATTCACTGACTATCTCCTCGAACACGGGATCACTCGACAGCTCAGCTGTCCGCATACTCCTGAACAAAACGGCAAGGCCGAGCGGAAACACAGACATCCTCTCGACATAACAAGGACTCTACTACATGCTGCAAGTCTTCCGCAAAAATTCTGGGCAGAATCATTAACTACAGCTGACTACCTTATAAACCGCATACCCAGCAAAGCTACAACTCCCACCAGCCCTCATTTTCTGCTTCATGGACGGCATCCCTCATATCTGCATCTTCGAACCTTCGGATGCCTTTGTTTTCCGTGGTTGAAGCCTTACACATCCAGCAAACTAGACTCAAGATCCAGTGAATGTGTGTTTATTGGATACTCCACCACCCACAAAGGATATAGATGTCTCGACACTAAATCTAACAAGATTTATATATCAAGACATGTCATGTTTTGTGAAGATATATTTCCTTTTCAGAACCTAAAATCCCCGAGCCAAGTCACTCCACAAACATTATATCAATCACCACTTACACTCACCCCAGCCTCTGCAACGATTCCTACCCTATCCAAACCCCCACCTTCACCAAATACCAACATTCCTTATCACAATTCACATCCAGCATCATCTCCTACCAGGCAACCATGTCCAACCGACCCTGCATCCGCGCCAAATCTTCCAACTCGAACACACCAAATGAACACACGGCTTATGACGGGCATCACCAAACCAAAAAAGATCTTCGATCTCTCGGCTATCTTGACATTCGAAGAACCTCCTATCTCCTTTGCTCAAGCAATCAAACATGAACACTGGCGCAAAGCAATGACCGCAGAACATCAGGCTCTTCAGAATCAATCTACTTGGTCTCTCGTACCTCGTCCACCTCAACAACCGGTCATTGGTTGCAAGTGGACCTACAGGATTAAACGTCATCCATCAGGCACCATTTCTCAATACAAAGCCCGTCTCGTCGCCCTCGGATGTTCTCAAGAATTCGGCATCAATTACACCGACACGTTCAGCCCCGTCGCCAAAATGACAACAATACGTGTTCTAATCACTCTAGCTCTTCATCAACAATGGTCCATTCTTCAACTCGACGTATCGAATGCTTTCCTCCATGGAGATCTTCAAGAAGACATCTATATGAAGCAGCCTCCAGGATTCGGCGACACCTCCCATCCCGACTTCGTGTGCAAGCTCCACAAGTCCATCTATGGACTTAAACAGTCTCCGAGACAGTGGTTCAGCAAAATCACGACGACCTTACAAGCATTCGGCTTTATCTTTAGCAAGGCCGACCCATCTTTACTACTCTATGCAAAAGATCAAACGAGGTTATTTGTACTTATATACGTCGACGACATTTTGGTCACCGGAAACGATAAGTCTCAAATCGAACATCTTTTACGTCAGTTACATTCCAAGTTTAACCTCAAACAATTAGGTGACATCTCTCTATTTTTAGGAATTCAGGTCACCAAGACGAAAACAGGTTACTTCCTTAATCAAACCCATTATGCCAAGCAACTTCTTCTATCCGCAGGATTCAATAACAGCAAAGCCGCTCTCACACCTATGTCGCTCAAACGCTCCACCGGCTCTGCCAGCACAGAAGACTTCTCGGATCCTCAGCTTTATCGGAAAATAGCAGGTTCGCTTCAATACCTTTCCATAACTAGACCCGATATTGCATTCACTACTAACTACATTTGTCAACGCATGCACAAACCATCCGTTGATGATTTCCAAACGCTCAAACGACTACTCCGCTATGTCCAAGGGACTACCGATCTCGGCATTCCAATAGATCCAGGTGACTTACAACTTCGTGCCTTTGCCGACGCAGACTGGGCTGCAGACAGCTCAGATCGCAGGTCAATCACCGAGTTCTGCACGTTTCTTGGCAATACAATCATCTCCTGGTCCGCGAAAAAGCAAGTCACGGTCGCCAAATCGTCGACCGAAGCTGAATACAGATCAATCTCGTCCGCAACATCTGAAGTAATATGGCTTCGGCGCCTGCTGGCCGAGCTTCGCATACCTCAAATCGGACCGACTCCTCTCCACTGCGACAATACCTCCGCCATCGCTCTTGCCAACAATCCGATTTTCCACGCTCGGACAAAGCACATAGAGATAGATTACCACTTCATTAGTGACCACATCAAGGCCGGTGATCTCAATATCATCCACATTAGCTCTGCCCATCAAATAGCAGACATATTGACCAAATCCCTACCCAAAGAACGCTTTCTCCACTTAAGAAACAAACTAAACATCCGGTCAAAGGATGATTAGTTTGAGGGGGCATGTTAGTATATGTGTACAGGTGGCTTTAAGTCCCAATAGTTGGTCTACATTTATGTTATTTTACATTTCTTGATGTACGGCTTACTGCCAAGCCATATGCCTATATATCAAGGCCTAACCATGTATTACCGGACAAGTGAATATGACAAACATCTTTTCTTTCGTTTTCTTTCAATTCCCTCTTCAAGCCTTCGCTCACAGTTTCCAGTGACGCAAGAAGGAAAGCCGGAGGATCTTGGTCCGGTGTGCAGGCGGAATCGGGAGCTGGGTTGCCGCAGACGGATCTTGGACGGAGGAAAGAAGGCAGAAGGCGAATGCTGCCGGAGCGTGGAGTTCGGCGGTCAGGCAAGCAGACCGCGTGCAGACGCTGGCCGAAGGCGCGAGGACTTGTCACGTGGTCCAGCAACCTGGTGTCGCGATTCAGTTCGCGTGAGGCGGACTGGCGCCGGGCGGAGACGGACAACGAAGATGATTTGGCCGTTTGATGCAGAAGGCTTGCGGAATAAGGGTCGGAGGAGCCAATAGGGGTTGCGATCGGGTTCGTCCTCCACGTAAGGATGCCGCAATGGAGCTTATTCGCACACTGAAGAGTGAGCGTTGAGTTCTTGCTTGAGTGTCAGGCTTGAATGTGGGGTACCGCTTGAAGACGTCTGGTCCAGAGCATAGCTGCTATCTTAACAAGAATAGCTAAGAAAAGGCTCTTAATAAAGAAAAGGTTTTAACTGTTGTGTTTGAATGAAGACATCCAGACAAATGAATGCTGGAAGGACAAGGTAATAGAACCGCAACCTATGCAGGATTTCTTGAAGTTAAGGAAGAAACTGTTGCTTGTTTCTTGGAAGGTCCGTGATCTTGTAGCAGAAGATCGGATTGGACTTCAGGTGGAGTCCGGGGGGACACTGAGGTAGTGTCGGCTGTTCTTGAGGAGCATGGTTGAAAGTGCGGGGCGCTTGGAGATGCATGGTCGTGCGGTGCACGAGGAGTCTGCATAGGAGCGCGGGGCACTGGTGACGAGCGGAGCGCATGTGAAGGCGCAGGGCTCGTTGCACGGGTGGATGTGCAGGATGTGGTCGGAGAGAGACCACATGAGTGCAAGGTACGGGCGCGATAAAGAATTTTGCATAGTTTGGCTCACGTCTCCTCCCTCTCCTCTCTCCCTCCTCCTCCTCTTTCAAGATCCGTGAGGAAGTGCTTCTTCCTCAAGTGAAGGGATCTCACAAATTGTTTGGAAACAAAACTTAACAATAATTACTTATTAATAAACATCGTTTTTTTGGCAGTTACAGAATTTTTTATGTCTGCTTATTCGTTCCCAAATCTCCGTTTTAGATGCAAAATGTCCGAATTAACCCATCCCACGTTCGCACGTTCAATACGTTAGCGTCCTTTTTATCTTCTTCAGCGGTCGCACGAGAAGTAACTTTCCTTTCTTCCGATATTGCTCCATCCGGAGGACTCCCGAATCGCCTGTTCTTCCCACGCTTGGCCTTAACCCCTCTCCATTTCTCCTGCCCAATCACGACAGCCTGCTGACGATCGGTTCAGGAAACACTGTGGTTTTATAATATTTTGTATGTGACCTTGCTGGTCAAGCGAAGATGTCTACTCCTATAGGTGATGATAGGAAAGAGTTGTTTGTTCAAAACTATCTACATTTGCACATATCCAGATATATCATTATGGCATTCACGATGAATTTTTGTTCATCTTTTCTCTCATTTTTCACAACGGCTATGGTACTAAGAGTAATCTTCTTAGTTCTTGCATTTTTTTGTCACAAGTGTCGCTTAAAAATACTTATTCGTCGTAAATTGGTTAGTTTTTTATTTTGATTGTTTTTAGAATGAAATGCTCAATATGAGCTTGTTTTTCTCTTGTCAAATGTGTTCACCTTTTTACCTGAGTTATTAATTTAATTAACATAATACAAATTTAATTGTTTTAAACATAGACTGATTATGTTATATCCTAATATATATTTGGTTTGGATATTTATAATAACTATTATTACTATTTAAAGTCTATACATGCTTCGTATATCCAACAAGATATGTATGCTACTAACATAAGTAGCAACCTACTATTTTTTATTTTAACATCTAGATGGGAAATCAAAAAGAAGGATGTGCATCTGCATCATGGGACATAGATACTACTTTAATATATTGTGAAATATGCATAAGAGAAATAGAACTAGGGAATAGACCAACTACGCATTTTACTAAAGAATGTAGGAAGAATATTATTAAAAATTTCATGAGCAATTATGTCTTTTATAATAAAATCTCAAAACAGAACTCCTAAACAAACAATTTAAATTTACTTTCAAGTATTAATAAGCACTTTTAAAAATATTACTCAAATATATCTCATTATTGAAACTCCATTTTATTAAACGGCTTTTTCTAAACCTCCTTTTCTAAAACTATTTTTTATGTAAGCATAAATCGAATCAAACGAAGCCTTTGTAACCTTTAGTCAGACCTGCATTTGTAACCTTACTCCAACACTAGTGACATTTCTAATTTTCTATCTTTTAGGAGTGTGAATGAATCAAACCGGCTTGTGAATAGGTTCGGGCTTGACTCAATTAATGGCTCTTAAGCCGAATTTGATAAGTGAACAAGCAAAATTTAAACTAGTCCTGACTTAAATAGTTTAACTCGTGAGCTGACTTGTTTTAAAAAAAAACTAATATAAAATAAGCTTAAAATATATTAACATTAAAAAATTTAAAGATAAATTTAAAAATGACATCTCATTTTTTTAGATTAAGTGATTCTTTATTAATTTTCTCTTAATTTCTCATTTTTATATAAGTCCATACTCCAATATGGGATAACTCGAGTCGACATAACTTGCTTACAAGCCTAACAACTTCCAACCACAAATCGTCGGTAAGCTCATAGAAAGGGGGAATTTGTCTTTGGACAGGAGCTCCGACAGTCTGAATCGATCTCACACGCGAGGTCCTCTCAAGTACAGGAAGCCCCGTTCGCGAAGCCTAGGCGCATTGACGTCACTGCCGAGCCCGACGTTTTGTCTCTATGCTGGGCTAGGGCTTTGCCCTAGCCGCTCTCTGCCGGCGGTGCTTGGCTTCTTCCGCGTGCCGAGGGAAGTTCTTTTCCCCTTTCATTTTCTTTGTTACCGAATGGCGGTTTGTCTTTCTTCTGATCCTGGTTTTCTGGATGGTTCGGCTAGGTCCCGCTCGTTTTTGGAAGCTTTGGCGGGATCTTCTACTGGTAGATTTCCTAATTTTATTCTGTCTTCTTTTCGTGGCGTTCCTGCTCTTTTGGTGTAGGAAGAGGAGTTCTTTGCTCTTGTCGAACCATTTAAGTTTTCGCTTGTTGGCTTCTTCCCTTCGCGGCGGCCTCCGCTCGCGTCGATTCGAATTTTTTTTTTTCAATCTTCATTTAAATGGTGCTTTCTCTGTGACTGTGTTGGATTCATCTCATGTTCTCATTAAGCTGGAGAATGATCATGACTATAGTAGGGTGTTTTGTCATAGGTCTTATTTGGTTTTCAATTGCTTCATGAAGGTGTCCAAATGGTCTCCGTTCGGTGACATTGGGGATGAGTCTCCCATTGCCCCGATTTGGATCTCATTCCCTAATTTGCGTCCCCATTTTTTCTCTCCTCGTATCTTGCATAGATTGGGGCTTCTGTTTGGTAATCCGCTGAAGGTGGACAATGCCACTGCGATGGGGTCTCGCCCGTTTGTTGCCCGTGTGCTGGTGGAAATTGATATCACGAAGAAATTTTCGGACAAGATTTGGTTAGGTCCTGAGAAACTTGGGTATTTTCAGCAAGTTATTATGGAGGATTTTCCTCTCTTTTGTTCCAAATGTAAGCGTCTTGGTCATGCTTTTGGTGACTGCCGTCCGACTCTTGATGTTAGTTTGCCTGTTGCTCCTCCTTTGTCTAAACCAGATTTACGGGTTTCTGATGATACTGATATTCCTGTTGGCGAGGGGGATGTTGGGAATGATACGACCCTTATCCTTCCTAATCCTATTGTTACTGATACGTCTCCTATTGTTTTACCGCATGAGTATCAGGATATTTCTGTGGCTGTGTCTCCTGTTGTTGTGCCCGTTATTGGTGATGTTGGGGTTGAGTTAATTCCATCTTACCAATTTTAGTCTCCGATTGTCCCTGTTTATGTTGCTACTATTTGTTCAGGTGGCTCTCCTGTTGTTTTGGTGGACTCCCCTATCCATGCTAGTAATGAATGTGTTGTGGGTGTGCCTTCTGTCGGGCAAGTGTCTTGCCCGGCTCTCTCCCCTACAGCTCCTGTGCCTGCTGATGCTGTTTCTCCTAATGTTGCTCCTACCCTTATGGCTGTTTCTAATAGTAACTGTTGTATTAATCTTAGTGATAGTCCGATTGTTGGTGATGGTGCAAAATTGTCTGTTGATAATTCTTTTTTTTTTTTTGTGGATAGTGGTGATGATACCTTTGCTGCTATTGAGGAGGGAGGTATTGAAAAGCCTCTAGTGGATGTGCCAATTTCTATCATTTCAAATGCTAAAATATTAACCCATGTTGCGAGAGATGTTAGGTGGCAATGTGATTTGATACATGATGACATGGTTATTGATAGTAGGGATGACTTTATTGATAACACCCTGGACACAGGCTCGCTCGATAATTTTATTAAGCAACGTAAACTGAGTTCAAAGAAGAAATGATTTTCTTCTTTTAGAAGTTATGGTTTATGTCGGTCTGAGTCCGATTTTCTTTCATTTTTGTCCTACCTTTTCTTAGTTTGCTTTGCCACTAATGTTTTTTTTTTTTTTATCATTAATTGTAATTCCATTGATGTGGCCCTTTTTACGGTCTTGTGCTGTATCTTTCTATCTTAATGGAATTTTCTGTTAAAAAAAATAATAAAAAAATGTTCACACAAGATAATATAAATTATATAATGATATCATGCTCTTTATGTCAAAGTAAACAAATATGGAGATTTATTATAAACTTTTTTATGCTTTGACGGTGTACAAGACAATTACCAAACACAAAACAAACTCAGGTTTCGTTTGGGACAGCTTCTTTATTGCTTTCGAAAATGACTTTTTAGTAAATAAATTTTTAATTCAATATATTTTTTATTAAAAAGTTGTTTTAGAAAGCAACAAAAAAGCTATCTCAAACAAAACCTTAATCTCGATTTAGGAATAGCGGATTCATCATAGCTACTCAATTGAGTAATGAATAAGAAATACACTACTTAAAGAGTTTGTGGAGGAGAAAGAAAAATTATTCAACTTGTACATTTAGTAGATGATATATATGACAAACAAAAATTTTTGAGAGAAAAAAAAAACACACGACCCACATCACACACAACATTTACGCAGTTTAACAAAATTATCTTCATCGATCATCAAAAGAAAGAAGAGGGAAATGACAAACTATATATTGTATCAAAAAAGAGTAAGAGAGATCTATAGATAGAGAGAGCCTAGTAAGGGAAGTAAGGGATGTAGGAAGGAAAGGAACTTTTGGTTTTCATGTTCTTAAGGTGGATTCGATAATAAGCTAGCCCATCTATAGTTGGTAGAATTAATTGAATAAGATAGGCCCTTGTCAAGTCAAGAGTTACATTGAGTGTATTCTACATAGATGGATCTCCATATGTTGCATGTTTAATTATTCATTTAAGTTAAATTAGATAAGTAATATATGCACTAATTATACTATTAATTATTTAATTAATTTACTTAATTATTAATAATTTAAATTATATTAATTAAGTTAATCAATAATAACTAGAGGTCTAGGGTTTGCCTTTCTTTCTCTCTTTTCGTTGTTCCAGTTCGGCTTCGTTGATTAGCAGGAGATGTAGAGATTGAACACGTAGCTTCTTCGGCTCTTTTGTGGCTGTTCGACTTCGCTCCCTCGATGACTTTCTATTCCTATCGGATCGGAAGTTACGACATTTTGATCGGAAGCAAGAACAGGAGCTCGCTGGCTGTGAAGTTAACTTTCTCCCTTTCGTGTACTTCTAATGTTAAATCCCGTTAAATCCGCCGAACCGAGGGATTTAGTAAATTCGGGATTTAAGCCGTAAATCCGGGATTTAGGGAATCCAGGGATTTAACGCGCGCACAAAAACTATTTGGCTGGATTTAGCATAAATACAACTTAAATCCCACGATAAATCCGATACCAACTAGCCCCTAAGAATTCTCATGCCCATAGCATTTCTAATTATAGAACTATCTATATCTTTATTTAATATTTTTATAAAATTATTGCAAAAGTTCATGCTAATAAATTATGTCTTATATCATTAATCTTGCCCAAGTTGATTTCATCCAAATTAAAAAAAAAAAAATGCTATAGTCATAGCATTATGCTTACCTCTAAGACTTTAAGAAATTTTTTTACATATAATTAATAATACTTTTGTGCCAAACTTGATATCTCTACAGTCTTTTGATAATGTTTCAATAAGTTTGGTTATCTAAATATGTCTCTTGGATCAATACTTGTATTATGGATGTTAATTTCTCTATTTACATCAGTGGGGCTCTCCATAGTTATTTTGGTTCAAGTTAAGGATGCTATTTATCTCCTTGTTTGTATTGTATAGTGATTGATAGATTGTCTAATCTTCTAGATAGTTCTCTTATAACCAACTCTTTCTCAGGCATTTCATATGGCCGACAACAAGTTTCTTACATTTTATATGTCGATGATCTTTTTAATTTTTTGTAAATGTTCAAGAAAATAATGTTAATGTTTTGTTGAACATTCTGAATGAATTTGGTGCTACCACTGGACTTTATATTAACCCTATCAAAAGTAGTGATATATCATAAAAAAATTATCTTGATCGGGCATGAATCTCGAGACAAAATCAAGTTGAAAACTTCAAAAATTAATTCGGAGACCATCTCAACTTTGATTTCAGCAAACTTATAGTCGAACTGAACTTCTTAAGAATATGAACACAACGACACCAAATCCAATCCAATTCGAGCCCAAATGGATCCAAATAAAGGGTTAGAAGTGCTGTTGGACAGTTTCGAACCACAATTTGGATTACCAAACAGTTTCCAAACATAACGTGTTTATAGTGGAATTGAGCGTCTCGTTGAGACAAATCCAACGAGCCCAAGATCACCAAATTCCGACAACAATAAGACATTCAAATGTCCATCAAATGGTCCTTGATCAAGGGATTCAACATCAGCCATCCATCCAACCACTCACCATTTACCCATGATCTCTCACATATTTACGAGTCATGCCACTCCAAAATCCTATAAATAGACCCCTCCTTTCTCTTGAAAGAGGACCCTAAGCCAAAGGATTCAAGAGAGAGATCAGAGATCACTCTTGCCTCCTTGCTCCTCCTCGACCACCGCCGGAGTTCCACCAGACCACAGCCTAATTTGCTGGTTGGAAGGCTAAATTGATCGCTTTCGCGGTAAGACTTTAAATTATTTGGTTTACTATTTGAAATGCTATTGCTTATATGATAATAAGGTTTTATATTGTCTAAAACTTGTTGCGATCTTATTAAAAGGGTTTGTGCTAGATTTCTTTACCATCGAGATACTAATGTGTCTTATTAAAAGGGCTTGTTCTAGATTTCTTTACTTGTTGCGATCTTATATTTCAAATCTGAATAATTTTGAAAAAATGCTTAGAATTACTTCTACTTGGTTTTACATTTGGAGAGAAAGAAACTCTAGAAGATTTGGTGTGGTTGTTGATAGTGCGTTTATGCTCTAAGATTAAGAAGGCTGTTTTCCTCAAAATTGCTTAATGGAGAAATGCTGGGCTAATTAACCATCTTATTCCTTAACTCTATTTTGTTAGCTGTTTGCTTTGATTTTCTTATTTAGCTTGTTATACTTGGCTGGTCTTGTTGCTCCCCTTTCTCTCTTTGCACATGAGCTAATTTTTGAAGTTACTGGAGGTTTTCTGGAACAGTGCTGCTTTCTTATGGTATTGCCCTTCAATGCTAATGGCATAAGTTTTTGGTGGGCTATGATTACTATTATTCATTATTTTTTATTCAATAAAATAGTATATATTTCAAAATTTCTGGTGTAAAGTTTCAAGAAAATAATCAAAATATTCAGAATATCAATATCTATAATATATAAAAAGTTACGCAGCGAAAATTTTAATAGTGTAAAGTTATACTTATTTTTAAGTAAAATAAATTTAAATTTATTTTGAATTATGTGAAATCTTGCAAGTTTGAAAACTCCAACCGAAAACTTCATTTTTCACGGCAAAGTAATGCAAAACTCCAAAATGGCTCGGTGATGCTCCAATCGAACGCCATTTTAGGTGTTTTTGAGAAGGTAACGATCGCTTTCCCTTTCGCGCGTTTTTCCGGTTGAGAGCAAAAAATGGCGTGAGTGAACAGTGCGACGCACTGTTCACCTGCGATTAAATGGCGGAAATTTTCGCGTACGGTTGGAGTGACGGAACGATTCCATACACTCGTTTAGCGTTCGGTTGGAAATGACCTAAGGTAGTCATAATGCGATCTATCTCAATTAGGACAATTTTCAGAAATAGACAAAAAAACCTTTCTCTCTCTCTCTCTCCAAATCTCTCTCCTCTCTCTTCTTGGTTGCCAAAGGGGTTGATTCTTTTGAATAGTTGGTTTATATTATATTTAAGTGTAGATAATGGCCTAGCGTTGCGATGCCACCATTTGGTGCAACTATGCTAATTCAAATTCCAAAAACTTGAGAGCACAATATCTAGTGCCACTTTTGAGCACGTACACCTCAGCATCAGAGCACCCAACATTGAGACTGTCCAGAGAAAAAAATTCTAATTTTTTTTCTTCCAATGTGCATTTAAACTCCTGAAATTCACTCAAAACACTTGCAAACCTTTTTCATACACACATCACTTTTAAACACACATGTAAAAGAATTTAAAACACAAAAAATTCAAATATTTATTTTTTCAATTTGAGTCAAAACATGTAAAACAAAATGGTGAACATGGAGGTGTCAAACTTTCCTTATCGAGCAAGCATAATGAGAGTGAGGGTGGGGTGGCGAGTATATTTAAAGGAAATTATTATTAAAAAATATTTTTAGTATCTGACACTGTTATGTACAACATATCGCCCTAAGAGTTACTGTAGAACAAAGAGCTCAGCACCGCAGCAGCGCTTTTTCGACGATGCTGTGCTTACTAGCCCAACGCCATAGTACTGCTTGCTGGATCAAACTTTTATGTTTTTCAAATAAATTCATTTTAGACTTTTTGAGTTATTACACTCATTAAGACTTCTAAGTTGGAAAATAATTGAATCAAAGTAAGGGCTATGTGTAATAAACTTACTAGAGGGAAAAACGACTTGAATTTTTTTATATAAAAAAAAGAAGGATCAAAATCAGATCGAGGAAGTTCTCGCCCCAACACTCAATCCATGGTATTGCTAATGAATCCCTTTAGCATTTCACTGCTCTCTTCATTGGTGAAATCCTCTTTATAATCAAAATCAAGAACTTGCTACTCTTCCTATTATTCCATCACTTTCTACGGATGAGCAAAGGGTGGGTTTTCTTAAGTAAAAAGTCAAGATAGTAGATACTAGATATCTTTACTTCATATTGCAAATTATAAATCATTTGAGGAGAAATTATTCTGTGCGGAGATTGGACGTAGAATGTTGTAAGGAGACCAACCAGAATGTGTCATGTCAGCAGTACCGAGCCGCGATACCGAACTAAGGGTGAAGTGACATAGTCTGATTGATCTCCGAACGACCTTCAAGGTTCGCACATAATAATTAATCCATTGAGGGGTGGGGAACTCACAGGGATCTATGACCTCAGGTTAAAATGACCCAGGCCTACACAAAATTGACAAATTTTATAAACCGTCATTTTATCATTATTAGCGTAAACGTCGCGGAAAAATAAATTCTGGCATAGTCGCTGGCGGTTCTAGTGACTGATCGCTGATATGGAGCCAATTGTAGGCACCCGGCGGGCGACTAATTAATTAAAAAATAATAATAATAATACAACTAAACGGCTCCGGCTCCAACAGTTAAAACAATTTATTTTGTTTTGGAACAGCCATTAGGAGAGATAACTATTAGATAATAATATTGGCTTTAATATATTTTGAATAATTTTGAATTTAAATAATAAAAGAGTTACTTGAATTATTTTGATATAAAATTTTATTTAATTAATTTTTATGATATTAATTTATGATTAGATGCATGTTAATAATTTTGATTATTAATAAATTAAATTTAATTATCGTAAGGTTTAATTATATTAATTAATAATATCTAATTTTTAGATGATTTGACCGATTATTTTAAATTGAAAATAATAGAGTAAATCTTATATTAAGGTTAATTTATTAATAAGTTGAATGTTTTTTTTTTAATTGGAAAATTTTTAAGTAGGAGCAGCTGGTACTTGGAATTAAGTTGTAGGTATTTTTTAAGTAAATTATTGGCTGTTGAAGTTGTTAGTGTTTTTTTATTTTTTTACTCTATGTATTTTCTTGCATTTTTTTAAGTATAAATGTAATCAAATGTGTTGAAAACAAATATTTGCAGATCTATAATTAGTGTAAATGTAGTTAGTTTTGCGAGTTTAAAATACTATTTTTGGAATTATATATGGAATGCTATAATGCATTATGCATAGCATACGATAGTGCTTATCTTTTAGTTCATTAGTACATAGATACTAAAGTGCACAGGATATTATAAGTGGAATAAATACCAGCATATGCTCAATAGACGCTCATGTGTAAGTATGGAATTTTTATTGTGTCCTCCCACCTGACGTAGAGATACGTCATCCCATAGTTAAATTCGCGCTAAAAATCGAGAAATACCGAGCAATACCAAACAATAACGACGAATATCATCATGTGAAGACCAATACCGAGTTATACCGAGCAATACAAAAAAATACCTAGTTTTTCCTAGAAAAAACTCAGTATTTTTTGTATTGCTCGGTATTGCTCGGTATAGCTCGGTATAACTCGGTATTGGTCTTCACATGATGATATTCCTCGTTATTATCAAATAATACATAGCAATACCGAGCAAAAACCGAGTTTTTTGGCGGTGGGAGGACGTATCTCTACGTCAGGTGGGAGGACGCAATAAAAAGTATGACCCCAATGGCTCAACAAGAGCCTATAGAAGGTAACAAGCTGCCCATGATCTATACCAATGCAAGTACTACTTCAAAGCTTAATCCTCACCATCATGATCATGCACATCATGGACTACTGCTCCTTGTCGTCCCTCCACATAAAAATGTAGAGCTGATGGTAAATCACCTAATCTATATCTGCCTTACCACGTTCGTCCACTATAACGTAATTTGGATCCATCGGTTGAACATCAATAGTTGGTGAGAATTCGAATTGTATAATTACTTTATCAGGTAGATATCACTCAACTCTCTTCCAGCTGATAAATGAAACATAAGCATGCCAAATGTCCTTGATATTTCCAACAGGCATCTTCCTAAATCATTCCTCATTCCATTTGTTAAAATTTATAATACAGTTAGACTATATATAATAGCAGGTGTAATAATATGGTTTAAAATATATGATAAGTACCTTCCTCCAACGCTACACCCATGTAGTAGTTCTTAATATGATACATGCAATGTAGGTCTCCCAATGTGGATGCAATCCCAATACCAAATATATAGAAGATGAAGACATCCGATAATGTTAGCCCGCTTGGGCTTGATTGCCTTTATTAATTCTTTGTATAGGTGTGCTAAGAAAGCTCCACAAAGCGAGTAAGTGCTAAATAACTGAATTTCTTCAAGTAATGGGAGGTATTGAAGATGAATCTCAGAGCCAGATATATCTAACAGTAACAAACAGCCAATAATGAACAGGACATATGCCCTAACATGCTTCTAGAACTCCATATCGTTGAGCTCAACATAGGAGTCCCTCCTGTGGGTAAATCGTAGCCACCTTAATGGCATGCATGTCATCACATGAGCCTGACCCATACGAAATCTAGAAGTTGCTTGAGGATTCAACGAATCGTGGTATGTAACATTTGTATCTAGATGACTATCCAGTAAATCATCACAGTAATTCGTCCAAGAAATCCATCATTTCCCAATTCGATCCAACTATCGATGGTCCAACTAATGCAGGTCCATCAATCTGAGGACCATAATCATTCATACATCCTATAATGTAATACTCATCTCTCTCACAGCAAGATGAAATATATTGGCCTGAGAAGACCATCTCTCAATCAATGTTGTTAAAAGATAGTGATCAAATTTGATGTACATTAACTGCCAAACACAGTGCAATCCTGCGATTCTAACAGTTGTTATAAATCTTGAACATTGAATAGGCCAATCTTGAACCATGAGCATGTGCGATGCTCTTTCAAGAATAGTCTCCTACAAATTTATTTTGTATTAAACATAAGATAATACACTAAAGAATTTATTTAGTAATAACAATATTTATAATTTTTGTACATGGTTAGGGTAGGCATTTCTATGTCGACCTCAAAGACAAGAGATACTAGGGTGTACATTTGCTAGTGGAGGCCCATAAGTTACCTCTTCTTCACCAAGTTGCTTCGTAACTTGACATCTTCTAGGCCTAGTGCCTCCACTACCATTGCCTTCTAGTTTAAATTTTAGTTTCATGGAAAAAAAAAAGTACGCTCCAGAAAAGTGTAAGAAAAAATGTAAATTAAACTATATTGTAATTTGGGATCTCAAGCTTATAATTTTGATGATAACAAATATTATTGATTATTTTCTTATTTCACATAGCATTTGTCTTATATATTTATTTTTTTGTGTATTAATATTTTAGGTACATCATAAGCCAATGCAACAATATTCAGGACTCAAAATTGGATAAAATAGAATAATATTTTGTTAGAGTATGTATTTTTTATATTATATTTTTTGAGTCAAAGTTCTATAAAAGTGTATGCTAACTTAGCGGGCCTGCACACACACATACATGGGAGTGAGAAAATTAATTTTTTTTTTTTTTGAACTAATCATATCATATAATTTGTATACGATCAGACATTCAAAAGAATATTTAAAAAGACTAATTATGTAATTAATATCTTTAAACAAATTATACTGTACGAATTAAATAGTATTGTACAATCTATTTAACTCAGAAATCCTAGCCATCAATCAAATTTATGTAAGTATTTTAATATTTGAAATTTAAAATAATCATACTGTATGAACCCGTTGGTACTAATACATTAAATCCGAGTAAAATTATTGTATCTAGTCATTTACTGATCGATAATATATTTCTTAGGCTCTTATATCTTCGAAACTCCATGATCTTGACCGTCCGATTAGATGACGGAGATTTAACGGCTAAGGGAGGATTGGGAAAGTGGGATGGGCCAGCAAACAGCTGTTGGCGTTTGGGTATAGGCATGGATCCTGTGAGCTGTAGAATTGGCCACACTATTGGCAGATACACTGCATTTGACAAGAATTAGTCCAATAACAAAATTGATTGATTACTTGTTCCATAAGCTTCTAAGTTCGTCTTCATCCGTGAAAATCTTCCACATATTAGAAATTAGTTTTATGTCTTTTTCATGTATTTCTTTTTATAAGCTGCCCACTTTATTTGCATAATTATCTTTATGACCGCAGTTTATTTTCTTTTAGCACTTTGACGCATTTCAGCCCAGTTTTGTTTGTGCCTCACATTGTTGCACGTATCTTCTGTCTTTGGACATCTCCAACTCAACGTGAAATGAGCTTTTGTAATGGTCACGTGAGCTTCAACAAAATGTTAGATTCAGCGGTATTTTGATCGAGGTGAATATTGTGACGTCAAACATTAATGTTGGCATCGCACTATTCACAAACGTCATTTTTTTAGTTGGAAAAGAATATACTTGATAAATTCTTTTTGATATTATGAAATAAAGTTCGGTTGAAATTGATAGAGATGTTCTTACATCGCCACATAATCATGTGGCGATATAAGACCATCTCCATCATCTACAACCGAACTCTATTTCATAATATCAAATAGAATATATCGAGTATATATATATATATATATATATATCTTGTAGGCATGGACGGATCCAATTGCACCCCCCCTAAAAAATAAGCAATAAGCTGCATCTTTGACGGTAGGGGTGTCAATTTCGGGTCACGGGTCGGGTTCGGGTCGAACCCGAACTGACCCGGGTGGACAACGGGTCAACCCTAACCCGACCAGGGTAAAGAAACGAGTTGAAAATCCGAACCCGGTCCCGACCCGGCGGGTTGCCGGGTTGACCCGACACGACCCGGAACCGCGACGGTGGCAGCGCGCTGACTATAGAATTAATAAATATAAATAATAATTACATTTTTTTACATAGACAATTGATTTTATTATAAATGTGTTTGTTCATAGATATGTTCATGAACGTGTTTGTTTGATAGTTAAAAAAATTAGTTAAATATGTTCGCGAACAAGCTTGATAAACACTAAACGAACGAACATGAACTGAACATGAACCGAACATGAACATTCCTTAATTTAAATGAACCAAACATGAACACAAATGCTAAAGCTCGAACAAACATGAACCAAACATGAACAAGCTGATATTAAATGAACACAAACATGAACACTCACATACTCGACTCGGCTCGGTTCGTTTGCAGCCCTACCCCCTGCCTCCGCCACGGAACGATGAACAAACTACAAAGAAAAATAATAAATAGAATTCATCATTTTATTTATTAATTTAAATTCTGAAAGTATACTTACAACCAAAATAATAGGTCGAATCCCGCTAGGCGGCGCTGCCCCCTTAGACCCCAACATATATGCGAAGCGTATGGAGATCAAGTATATGAACAAATAACAGTCGAGTCAAATTCAATGCAACTTCAACATAGATTTTGTAGAAATTGAAAGATTAATCATCTTTAGCGACCATATTAATTTTGTCTCTATTTTTTTATCGTTATTGACCCATTTTGTTGTAGCGAAGGGTCGAGCCAAATTCGAGGCAATACCAATAGTTACTTATAAGTTTGCCCCATCTGAAAATTAAGAATGGGTCCACCCCTGCTTGTAGAGGTTTTGATTCAATAATTTTGAGGAATTCAACTTAATTTTCTGGTAATAATTGGATTTTGATGGCTTAGAGTTTCAGTTATTTTGATATAGCTTTAACACTTTCAGAACAAACAATGAAACTAGCTGAAACTGATGATTCTCTGCCCTTCGTCGCCAGCTTTCTATTGAATGCTTTGCTGAAATAAGGGTGATTTGGGTAGTCTCAGCATCTTTGAAAGGATTTCTTATCTGAATTAAAAGGCAAGTATGTGCCATGTTGCTAAAGGCCTCCTTGCATTCTAAAAGAGCAGCTCACCACTTACCTGACACAGCAACAACCATAGATAATATCCACCGTCCATTTATCGCAAACTAAATGCATCTCATACCTACACGTGTACAAGATAAGGTTCATTACAGCTATATATGTAGACACTGTAACTTCATATGATGCAATGAATACACTACCACTTATTTTAGTACAATATTTGTTTTATTTCCTGCTGAATGAAAGCTCCCCTTTGTGAGAGCTCTGCCTTCATGATATCAGAGCAGGTGAGGTAATCCAGCTTTACCTCTGCTATGGCTCAATCATCGGCATCCCCCACCTATCCCGTCCTCTCTCAAACTTGTTCTCTCCAATATAAAGACCATTGTTCCGCTTCAACTCACGAACGACAATTATACCTCATGGCAATCCTTAATGGTCTTCCACCCACCTATCAGGCATTCAAGATGTCCATCCGCACGAAGCTCCCTTCGATCTGTCTAGACAATCTATAATCATTACTAATCAGCGAGGAAATCAATCTTGCATTTGAAGCAACCAAAGACTACCAAAGCGGCGGACCCTCACACAGATCTATTCTGTCCGCAGCCGAGGATGTAGTGGCAAGGAAGATTCTCCATTACATCACCTTCTACGCCCAGAACATCTGCAGCTTGATGTGGGGAGAATCATCAAAGAAGCATGATGGGGAAGAAGAAGAAGGGCTAAATAGCCCTAAGAGACCAAAACAGCCAAGCTGTTCTAAAATCCAAAAATATTCATTCATCTCACTTCCCTCTTACAAATCCTATATTTATAAGCTAGCAAAAGAAATCTAGATAAAGCAAGAACATTCTAGAATTCTTGTAACAAACTAAATATCATATGCCTAAGGAGTATTTTAACTAATATGCTCCGCATCATTCTCCTCCGGTACGAAGAAAGCCAAGCAGGTGGCGGAGTCGGGATGGAACACACGGATTCAAGCGAGCGATGGAGATGGGTCGTGGCCAAAATTGTGAATACTTAAAAGAAATTATCTAAATCCAAGGCTTCCTCCACCTTGGTTTTGTCCACCATCTGCACCTTGGATTTCGCAGCTGCTCTAGAGACTCTGAAACTACTGAGGAGAGCTCCCTGCATTGTAGCAGGATACCTCATGTTTGTTTCCTCTCCAGCAAAGAATACCCATACCATTGCCGATGCTATTTACCAAAATATCATAATCAACACCAGAAGATCCAACAACCACATAAGAATATGATCCATATGTGAACTTATCTACTCCCCAACGAGTGCAAATAACCTGTAATGGATCAGTAACCTGAATTCCCATGGGAGCGAACATACCGAGAAGCATACTGAATGCCCTTTCAATTGGTTCCGTTGGGAGGAGCCTTCACAAAAGTAATGGTTGGTTCCCTACCCTTCCTACTCGAGCATAACCAGAAATCAAAGCCGACTAAAACACAACATTTCGGTCGGACAATTCATCAAATATCTTGCGAGCAGCATTCAGAACCAAGAACCGAGCATATGCTCATGTACAGAGGCCGATGGAGCAAGCTTTGAGAACGTGGGAACAGATAAAATCGTTTGGGTTAGGGCATCCGCATAGAAGAATGAGAGCAAAGAAATGGAAAGCTGGTGTTGGAACTCCTGAGCTTGCAAAGTTCAGTGATCAATCCACCTATTGAAATAACAATTATGACTATAATAACTGCAATAGCTGAGGATTTCTTTTAAGTTTCTTCGTCAAACTAGGATACGAGTGTCGGACTAGGGAGAGGGCTTTGGCTTGAGAGAGTCATCGTCTCTTAGGAAGAGAAGTGTTCGGGTGGCGTAAGGCATAAGCGCTTGCACTTGAGGAATATCCGGAAGCGGCAACCCGTTTTTATAGAGCTTAAGAACGTCTTCGTAGCTGTCGAAAGTGTTCGGCGTCTTGTCGAGCACAGCTTGAAGAACAGCCAGCAACGACTTGGCCACTGCCTTGATGGTGTAGCCCAAGAAGTCCGACATCTTAAGGTGGCCGAAACGCTCGTCGCGTGGCACGTAGATGTTCATATCCAGCGAGAACAATCTGCTCTCGCTCTTCGGATCTGAAAAGCAGTCTTGGTCGGAGGCGAGCAGTCTTTCCGCGACGAGGGTAAGGGTACTTGTCTGATTCGCCGAGAGAGAGCCGACGGAGGCCCGATATTAGATCCAGGTTGTCGAGATCGTTGTAATACGCGTAGTTGTACACGCGGTCCCATTCCTCTAGCTGCAGGCTCACGTCAACTCCTCATAGGTGCTGGAGCATCTCCTCTCGGTACAGCCTCAGCGGTTCCGGCGTGTCTTTCGGGAGAGGTGGCTAATCAAAGCAGGAATAGAGCCAGAGATCTTGGTATCAACGGAATCAGAAATCGGAAATGGGGTCGGACAGGCGGACGAGTAACACGAGAGTGGACAATGGTCGGACTCGTGCGTGAGACGGGAACGGGAGGCGGATCCACGGGTTTGCGAGAAGCTGTCCGACGGGATGGATCTGGTCGTTGGGGATGGAGACAACGAGGATTTGGTTGCGAGACTGTGCGGGTGGATCTGAGGGGAAATCGCGTGCTGGAGCGAAAGCGAAATCATGCGAGGAGGATTACGCAGGTGCGGATGAGCGCTGGAATGGGCGCCAAGCGTGGGGTCGCAAGTCAGAGACGAATAGCAGCGAGTGTGGTGGCCTGGTTCGAGAAGGACGAAGCATGCTTGGGCGCTGGAGCGGTCGGCAGGATGTGCGGGTGAAGTTGATCGAGGGCAGAGGAGCTTGCGAATAGCAATCAGATTGAATGCCAGGTGTGGCGCGAGAGATGAAATGAAGCTGATGGTGATTGATAGCGGGATTGGAGCGGATGCCTGCTGTCGCGAGTATCCAGGACGCCTTCGTGGTCGCGGGAACTGGACAAGCAAGGGCACTGACTCAGAACGGCGGAGTGGGCCGATCGTGAGGGGAGCGACCAAGATCGCAAAGGGTGAATCGTGACGGAAGATGTCCGATGGTATGGTTTCCATCGGTGGATTCGATCTGGTATGGTTGCCAGAAGATGGCATCGCTGGTATGGTTGCCAGCGGGGGAATGTGTAGATTTGCCCGTATGATTGCCGGCTGGTGGAGGCTTCGAACGTCGTCGATAGCCCAACTTCATACATGATCTTCCCAAAGCATCCAAAATCCTGATCGACGTCAAGGGTTGATGTAGCAGCAGCCCAGGGCCCTGATCGACGTCAAGGGTCATACCTCGCTCTGATACCATCTGATGGGGGAGAATCATCAAAGAAGCATGATGGGGAAGAAGAAGAAGGGCTAAATAGCCCTAAGAGACCAAAACAGCCAAGCTGTTCTAAAATCCAAAAATATTCATTCATCTCACTTCCCTCTTACAAATCCTATATTTATAAGCTAGCAAAAGAAATCTAGATAAAGCAAGAACATTCTAGAATTCTTGTAACAAACTAAATATCATATGCCTAAGGAGTATTTTAACTAATATGCTCCGCATCATCGTCGGGCCGCGCGGTTTAGAGTAAGAGCACGTGGCGACATGTTATTGGCGGCCGAACCTAGCTCTACGTCAGGTCAGAGGACGTAATAATGATGCAATGAATACACTACCACTTTTTTTAGTACAATATTTGTTTTATTTCCTGCTAAATGAAAGCTCCCTGCTGTGAGAGCTCTCTTCATGATATCAGAGCAGGTGAGGTAATCCAGCTTTACCTCTGCTATGGCTCAATCATCGGCATCCCCCACCTACCCCGTCCTCTCTCAAACTTGTTCTCTCCAATATAAAGACCATTGTTCCGCTTCAACTCACGAACGACAACTATACCTCATGGCAATTCTCAATGGTCTTCCACCCACCTATCAGGCATTCAAGATGTCCATCCGCACGAAGCTCTCTTCGATCTGTCTAGACAATCTATAATCATTACTAATCAGCGAGGGGCAATCTTGCATTTGAAGCAACCGGAGACTACCAAAGCGGCGGACCCTCACACAGATCTATTCTGTCCGCAGCCGAAAACGTAGCGGCCAAGGAAGATTCTCCATTACATCACCTTCTACGCCCAGAACATCTGCAACTGCTCCTACAGGTTGACCTTGTTTTTCACTAAACTAAGGGTCAAGGGAGGTTGACTTCTTTTGATTATGCTATTTTATTTAGGGTGTCGGGTTTACTAATTGGATGAGAAATGCCCTATTTTTGTAGGGTGTGGTTTGTATATTTCTCACCATTGGAGCAAAGTGTTTTCAATTGAGTGTTGAGTTGGTGTTTAATTATAGTATTTTAAATTATAAATTTTGAGGTTAAGTGAGATTTACTTTTAATTGGAAATACCCTACAAAAGTATGAAAATTCATTAATGAATGAAGCATAATATTTATAACCTTAGTTTTAAATTATGGGTGAATGACCCCATATATTGGAATGTATAATATGTAAATGAAAATAATAATTTGTGAATTTTCGCTAAATTATAAAAAGTTCTTGAAAACTGGTTTATGCAGTACATGTCTTGAAGTTGGGTTGAGTTACAAGCAGTGCAAATGTGCAATGGACCAATGGGGATGGCCAAGCCTTTTGTGACATTTGAATGGGGCGAAGTGTGTAGATAAGGGCAAATTATTACGTCTGGTGTCAGGATTCGTCCGGACACCAATTTAGATGTGCCACATCACCAAAATACATCGGGACCCAGTGTATTTGGGTGACGTGGCGCGTCTGGATTGTGTGTCTGCTGGACGTCCAGTGACCAGACATAATAATTCGCCGTAGATAAGAGGGCTTTGCTAGATGAGTGGTTGGATAATGAAGTGGAGCATATGATTGGGTAGAGGCCACTAAAACAAACCTGAGAGAAGAATTTCAAGTATTTTGATTCTAAATGAGGTAACGAGCCATGTTAAAATTGACATACCATGGATTATTGTTGGTGAGCTAATTATTAAAGATAAGATTGTGAGATAGATGTGATACATTAAGAATTGAGGGTATGTTTATCGTACTTAGTGGAGTCAAAATAATACTATTATCTGCATGTAAGATAGAGAGAGTTCGTTCATTTCCAACTATAGTTTGTTGTTGTCCAGAAAATGGTGTTAGATTGGAAAGGCAGTTGATGTCAGAAGCTAAATGAGTTGTTGCACAAGAGATAAGGATTCATTCATGGTTGATGGTTTGAAAGGTAGTACATAGAGTTTGGGCCGAAGTTGAGGGAACGTAGATAAGGTTAATGTGATACTATCACTTTACGACATAATGTCTTATCTTGTCACAAATTTGGCATTATATGGTGGGATGAGAAGTTATGGCTATATTAGTCTGATGGAAGTTGGGATGACTATTTTTGTAGTTGCTAGTGGTGTGACCTCTAGTTGATGAAAGATTGTTGGAGCAGCCATGGCCTCTACCATAAGAAGCTATGAGGGCTACGTGTTGGTTTAAGGGGGATGTTTAGTCTAAGGGAAGTTGGGATGACTATTTTTGTAGTTGCTAGTGGCGTGACCTCTAGTTGATGAAAGATTGTTGGAGCAGCCATGGCCTCTACCATAAGAAGCTATGAGGGCTACGTGTTGGTTTAAGGGGGATGTTTACAAGGGGTGGGAGGCTTTTTTTGCCAATATTGTTTCCTCTAGGTAGAGCGTGGTCTAGAGTTCAGATAGCGTATTGGTTGAAGGTTTGTCTTGATTGCCATTTTTAATCCCGGCCTTGGCAACCTAGGGCTATTCCATTTAGGGTGTAGAGAATGATATCCTTGGTAACATAAGGGGTTCTATTAGCTTCTATTTAATAGCCTTTGGCCTTTACAACAACAAGGCATTGGGTCATTGATTTGTCTTGTAATTACATATTATGGACTTTCATTTTTCAATTGGAACATATGTGAGTGATTTTTCAATCGGAGATAATTATGTTTAGTATATCATATTTCAACATAATTTTGAGGGTAATGACATTTGGCAGTAGTGGAGATATTGTTGAGTAGAAGGTAGCCTCATGGTTATGGTCAAGAAGTATTCAAAAAGTATGTGGAGGGTTGAAGGTGGTGGAGCCGTCAGTGCTGGTATCGCCAAATATCCTTGAAAGCAATTGGCACGGAAGATTTCGAGGGATTGATATTGTTAAGTGGGGAGATTTTCATCTGTAAGCTGTGTGGAGATGATGTTCTTAATGTTAAAAATAAAAAAAATATCGTAGGATGAAATGGGAGCGTCTCTTATGCAGGAGAGGAGTGGACTGTCGTTGATGTGTCCAAATATTTTGTGCGTTGGATTGGTGGTACGGTTAAGGGATTAGGAATTGTCATTTGCTTATAAGCTCTTAAATCATGAAGAAGATGCTGAAGCTAGGAAGCTATTGCTACGTAGAGAAAGATATGAACAGAAGAGTCGTCGGGAGAGTTTAGTCTGTCACATTATCTTCGTTTCTTCAAAGAATCAAGAGTTACAATAGTATTTTTATATATAATTGGAGTGGATATGGAGATAGAGCAGGCCATCTCTTGATAGTTATGACTGATTCGATTACTATTCTGGCATAGCTTTAGATTGATATCATGAACTACTTGATAAATATGTTGATTTATAAACTAAAAAAGACAATAAATCAATTAAACAAACGAAAAGACAATATTAAACATTACATTTCAAAAGAGTAAACTATATGTACAAACAAAACCATCATACATCTATCTAGTACTAAAGTGAACAGACTACTATTTTAAAAAAATCTAAAAGCCTGGTCTCTATTTTTTTTTTTAAATAAATTCAATAAATTGTTTCATCTCTCTCACTAAATTAGTTATTTACAATGAGATGTTTAGCAACTAGGTCATCAACCATCTCTTTAGGCACCAGACACTTTCCCTCACTCGACAATCTTTCTTGAATTTTTGGAGAAGCTAATAGCACTTGCAAGAGTTCCTCTCCTTCACCCTTTCTTACCTGCAACATATTTCATCAAAATTTACAATTTTATTTATTAAAATTTAATTACCAACAACATTAAAATTAATAAATAAAATAGCAAAAGTAATGCCCAATTGTTTTTTAGTCAAAATAAAAATAAGATATGATTAAAATAATAAAAAAAACATTATTTTAGAATATTATATTAAATTTTGTATCCTAATAAAATTAATTTCATTATTTTTATTATTGATTTCAACTATCACATATTATCTCTCAATATAAATAAAATTAACTTTTTAAAGAATATTTAATTATAGTTATCTATCAAATTTATTAGTATTGTATTCTCTAACATTAATATTTTATCAATATTGAAAAAAAATTTGTTGTCTGAAATTAAAAAACATTTGATCAAAATATAAAATATATTTGATAGAATTCTAACCTTTTGTTCGTTCATGTACTGAAGAACGCTTTCTTCAGCTTGGAGGAATCTGACATACTTATGAGCCGCCACCAACATGTCAGCGGTGCTCATCTTTTCCCCGCCGGGAATTAACCGGCCCAGCTCTTGCGTCTTGGTGCTAATCTTCTTTCGCCGCTCCCGAGCCGCCACACTCTGCGGTGAAACAATTTGGCGAACTGTTTCTCCACTTTCCGGCCAACTCAACGGCGGAGGTGGAGGAGGCGGCGGAGGGGATGAGAAGACGAAGTCGACTGAGTGAATAGAGGAGCATTCAGGCATGAGCAAGCCCATGACGGCGTCAGTGACTTCTGAGTCAAATTCGAAGAATTGGGAAAGGAAGCTTAAAGCCATTGATGATATGCAAGAGATCGACAGCCCCTGCAGTTAAAAAAATACCTCTTTTTTTAGTTATCGTCATTAGTTTGCTGCAAATGTGGTTAGAAGAAAAGGAGAGAAATTGAATAAACAATTCGAAGAGAGAGAGAGAGAGAGAGAGAAAGACCTTTGATTGGAGAAGACTTTCTCTAGTTGATTGCGAGAATGCAGAGGAGACACAGAGGAGACAGGAAGGAGAGAGAGAGAGAGAGAAAGAGAGAGAGGGAACAGAGGAAGAGGAAACTGGTTCGGTTAAGGAGAGAGATAAATATGGGATAAATGGCTTAAAATTCGGGAGTTCTAACCGTTTCCAGGCGAATAACTACCTGAATTTGATGAAGTTTGAACTATATATTATGCATAAAACTTTATGCATTTGTTCTGCATCTTTATTTCTCCATTCGAGTGGATGTGCTCTAAGAGTATAACATAAGATTACCATTTTGCTTGTGACTATTAAGAGAGAGAGAGAGAGAGAGAGAGAGAGAGAGAGAGAGAGAGAGAGGGAGGGACGAGGGAACGGTAAAATGATAACAAGGGAGTGCTAAATACCGTTTCCAAAATTTGAGCAGCGAACAAATAACTGATTTAATATTGACGAAATTTGAACTATCTGGAAATTATTTGATTTGTTTTATGACGGTTATATCATATAATTAATCAGTTAAAATTTATATTAAACTTATTGAAAATTAATAATCATTGAGTTCTTTTCTAACTACAAATTTAATTAATATATTCTAACTAAATTTTTTTACTTAGCAAAAAAATGGTAGAAGGATAATTTAGTCGGTCAGTAATTCATTATTAAGATTAACGGGTGTAGTATCTTCCTTGCTAATTATTTTAAGGTGGGATGATCACCAACTAAATTTAGGGTGTTGGTTGGATGCTTTCGCTACTAATCAAGATATCTTGAATTTGAATAATGTAATATACTGTGTGTGAATTTGAATTAATTAGCCTAAAAGTGTATATAAATATAAAAGACCACCACACTTCCTAATCTTTTTGAGTCAAAGGATAGCTTAGGTTGATTCTTGAGCTTGTCTTATTTTCGAGAGAAAGCATCGAGTCAATTTGAATATGGAATATATGTCTTAATTCTTATCTTCAACACTACTCCCCTGAGAGATTACTAATAAGGTTGTCAATATTTGACACGACCCGAAAATTCGAATCGAACTCGACACAGAAATTTTGGGTTCAGATTAAAGATTTCAACCCGTTTGAAAAACGGGTCGAGTCCAGGTTGACCTGGAAATTCGAAATCGACCCGTTTTAACCTAGACCGGCCGTTTCCCGCTCTCTGACGCGTCAGTCGCATGACCCGTTTGAATAGATGCCACGTTCGTCAGCCTCGTCCGCCAGCCTAGTCATCTGTGCCACGACGTCAATAACTTCTTCGTCGTCATGACATCACTCGTCAGTGGCGTAATCACGTACAGCGCCCGGGAGCTCTGCAGTCGGAAGTAAAAGAACGGGAGCTCAAAGCAGCAGGAGCTCCGCAGTCAAAAGTATTGAAGTAGCGACGGGAGCTCGACCCGTCGATGGCTCACTATCGGAAGTAGCGACAGGAGCTCAGCAGCTCACAAACGATGCAAAGCGACGGGAGTTCGGCAACTCGGAAAATCGGAAAATTCCTAAATCCGTGTCTGGTAGGGTTGACCCGAACCCGAATCGGGTCAGGTTTGGGTCCGAAAATCCTACACTTTTGCAAAAATGGGTCGGGTTTAGGTTGACCCAAATAGTGTCGGGTCAGTTCTGAGTTTGATCGGAACCCGATCCGCAACTCGAAATTGACACCCCTAATTTTTGACAACAGCGAACAAATCATCCTTTTAAGAAATTGCATTTGACTTTTCTACTTTGATAGTTGGTTTACTCTTTTCGTAGGCCATGATTGTATAAGGATTCTGTACTAAAGATGGAGAGTAGATCTTTGAAGGATAAATGTTGCAAGAAAGACAAATCTATAATTAGTTCAATCCAACATAGTAATTTTATTTGAAGTTGGCCAACTTCAGATTTAATAGGAAGGCTTGATTGACAATAGAGAACTTTTTCCTTCAATGTGTACTTAGATAAAAAAAAAAATATTTACAGGAGTTTCTGATCAGGGTGATTTTGGCTTAGGCAGGTTTAAAAATTTTTTTACTACTATTTGTAGGAAGGAAAATAGTCCCTAGGTAGCTAGCCATAAAATAATACCTAAAAAAATTTATTTTCCTTGAAGGGATCTCAACTTTATTTGACCTTTTTAATTTAAAGATGGCTTTAATTTTTATAGGGTCAATTTTGATACCCCATGATGATTAATGAATTTAAGTAATTTCTCATAGAAACATCAAATGGATACGTTTTCAATTTGTTTTTAAGATAAAACCCTCGGATGAGCCTACGTGCTAATACCATAAAATTGATACAAGTCTTTAAGGAAACCAATAGATAGTAATGCTCAGAGAGCTACAGCCAAACAGAAAAAAAAAACCCTAAGAACTTAAGATCCCCACTAGATTACAGAAAAATTAAAATAACAGAAAGAAAATACTACGACGTAGAAAAATCAGAGCATATGAAATAGAAGCACACCACCTAAACCAACGAAGCCGACCAAAATGAAAAGGAATGCTACCATAAAAGGAGGGAACTTCTCAGAGGTCAAGGAGATCCACTTGGCCAACGCCCTAGCAGAGCGAGCAAGAGAAGGCTTCGAGGAGACTGCTAGGCATCCTTTGCCACTTAAATATATTCATTTTTAGTTACATGGTTCTAAAATTAATTACAAGAACATCAACAAGATTTCACATGATGATAAAACCTTTAATATAAAATCTTACCTCATATTGTAAAATATCATAAAATATTTCTATCATGGTGCTCTGATCATATGTTGCACCAAAATTTTGTTATTCTAAAAACTCAACTTTATAATAATAGTTATGGTAATTCTTTGATGCATAAACTATTTATCTACATAAATCCTTAAGAAGTTTATTAATAGAGCTAAAGCTTCAAATGAAATCAAATTAGGTAGTCTATCAAAAACTAAAATAGGAATATATATTGTTTTATTATATTAAGACGAGTATTTTGAAACAAACATAGGTGAGAGAAACCAAGAGAAGTGTCCAAACTTGAAAAAAACAAGAACTATAGAGAAGAACTCCAAATAAATGAGCAAGTGAATAAACAGAAAAAGATAAGAAAACATTTAGAGCATCTCCAACCGAAAAACTTATTTTTCACTTAAAAATGTCGTGAAACTAAAAAATGCCGGGATTCATCTCCAATTGAACTCCATTTTTCCCCCTTTTGCAGGTCACAGTCATCTCTAGCTTCTTTGGCGCGGCAAGTTCGGTAGAGACATAAAAATGACAGAAATGAACAGTGCAACGCTAATATTGGCGTCCCGCTGTTCACCCGCAGCAAAATAGCGAAAATTTTACCGTTCGGCTGGAGCTAACGAGGAACGCCATTTAAGAGTCTGGAGTTCGGCTGGAGATGCCCTTAGGTGACAATCCAAGGAGAGACAAAAAGCGGAACAAGAATAAGAAATACAAATATGAGAGATCACAAATCAATCTAACTATGAATGCACATGATTTTCCTGAAAATGAATCAATTTAAATCCAAATCTTGCTGAAGTTGTGGTCCAAACAAAATTTAAGGCTCATCAATAAAACAAAAGCCTTAGCAACAATCACCTTACAGACAGGAGGGCAAGAAGCAAATGCAAATATCATAGTACGTTGAAAATCTCTAACATTTCCAGCACATCCAGCCCCAAGTTTGGATATAGAACCGTTAATGTTTAATCTATATTGAGCCAAAAAAGACTTCTTTCAATATAAAAAATTCTAGAGTATAAGTTTATGTTATTAGATGCAAAAGAGACTTGAAAAAAGAGGTCCAAATTTTATTACCCTTAAAATGCTTTGGAAGAAGCAACTTGGCAGATACAAGTTGATTGAATTTTATTCTTAAGCGCTATTATGACTCTGCTAGAGCTTATCTTGATTCCTAGATGTTTGCAATTATTTCTTTCAATTCATAGAAGTAAAAAAAAAAGTAATTGTAAGGAGAGCAGAACATGTAGTATTAACATAGCTCATATTAATCCCTATAGCATTATCCAAGATATCACACATTGATGGCAATAGGTCCATCCAAAAAGACATGTTTAATAGCCTCCAAAAAAAAAAACATTGTCATTTAGAAGTAATGAAAATTCCTTTATTCTTTGGCTTATCATCAACAGAGATCAAATCATTAAGAATTCTCCAGGAGAAAATGGAAAAGTTAGTAGGAATAACCAAATTACAGATTTTGTGAAACACAAAATTATAAGTAGATTTGTTCCTGAAGAAATTTCAAATAGCTTTTTGTACAAAAATCCTCATTATTAGAGAACTTGAAAATAGTCGGGTCCTTAGTGTTAATATTGATGGAATATTGCAAATAAAATCAGCAAGAAACTTAGGAATGTGGTCAAGCAGAAGATTAATGTTCCAAGAACCATTCGAGATAAAATAAAAAACTTTCTACTTAGATGAGGAATGAGTATTAAAAAATGAATCAAGAGAACCATTCCCCATCCAATTATCTTGCTAAAAGTAAGAAGTGCCATACATCTTGCCAAAAAAAAACATTCATGGATTTATTATAAAGCAAAATAAGAAATTCATCTTGGTCTGTTAGATCATCTCCAACCGAACTGCATATCACACCGTATGTCGTCGACCATTCGGTCCATCCAAACTCCAAATCTCACACCAAAGTTCGGTAGGTGAACAATGCGACGCTAATATTGGCATCAGACTGCTCACCTACGCCAAAAAAATTTGGTTACCGGATTTTTCAAAGAAGCGTGTGAAAGAGGAGAAAATGATTACATTCACAAGAAGCACACGAAAGAAGAGAGAAAATGTCGTTCGATTGGAGATGAATTACTGTATTTTGGAGTGGAAAATGGGTTTCTCGGTTAGCATCAAAGCTCCCAACAAGAGCTCTTGGGTTCGAGTTTTGTGTATGTGATGTGTGTATGAATTTGACTTAATTGACCAAAATGACCCCAAAAATTTATAGAGCAAAATCAGCTATATGTACAATCAATCTCATAGTTTACCAGGTGGTCATGACATGCTTTCAGCTATTTTGCATATGCAGGCAGGCCAGCCATACTGAGGCATGCATTTGCATAAAAATGACCACAGCAAGAGAAGAAAGTTTTGGAATGATAAAAATCCAAAGCACTTCCCCTTCTCTATCATTTTTAAGGTTCATAAAGTTGTTTTTCTCATGTTCATAAATTAAGTATTGATCATTTTTGAAAGGTTTTATACTATTTCGCCATATAAATTTGTCTATAAAACCTTCCTTGAGTTGAGAATCATACACACCTTACTAAGTGGCAAACCAGAATTCATACTTTACCAATTCAAAAACTCACTTCCATCCGCTCTTTAATCCCCACTACAATATTCGATTCCATTCCTTCGTCAATATCAAGCTCCGCAGTCCGCACTTCTCTCTATATCAATCACCACTTCTCACCCTAAACACAGCATTTCATCTCCAATGGAAAAAAAAGGAGCACCTCCCAGCACAAACTTCCGACTCCTCTGCTGTGCCATCTCCACTCTCCTCATCCTCGCCGGCATCACTGCCCTCGTGCTCTACCTCGTCTACCGCCCCTCTCGCCCCCACTTCACCGTGCTCGGCGCTGCCATCTACCGTTTAACCAAATCCGCCTCAGCTGTGCCAGCCGTCGCCATCTCCACCAACATGCAGTTCACGGTCGCAATTCGCAACCCGAATAGCCGCGCTGCCGTTCAGCTCGACCGCCTCTGCGCCTACGTTTCCTACCGCGATCAGCCGATAACTCCGCCGTCATCGCTGCCGTCGCTGTATGAAGAGGCGGAAGGTACTGTGGTGGTGTCTCCGGTCTTCGGAGCGGATATTGTGCCAGTTTCGGCCGAGGTCGAGGCGGAGCTGATGAATGACGAGGGTTATGGTGTGGTGGCGCTGCGGTTGGTGATCACAGGTCGGGTGAGGTACCGGCCCGGACCGTTTAAGAGCCGGTGGGTTGGAATATATGTGAAGTGTGATCTCTTAGTTGGGCTCAAAAAAGGTGCGTCGGGTCAGGTCATGCTCTTGGGTCAGCCAAATTGTGTTGTTGATCCATAATTTCTTGGCCGATGGGCTGCCATATAAAAAATTATATAAAATATCCTAATTCAATTTATATTAGATTAGACAAAAAAAGTTTTTTAATTTATATTTAATATCATAAAATATATTAATCTCAACATCCGGGTTCGGGTCAACCACGTTTGTAAAACAAGTTGAGTTTGGGTTCAGGTTTTTGACCTGTTTAAAAAACGAGTTGGGTTTGGGTTGACTCGAAACCAGATTTTCAATCGCCGTCCTCTACCCTGTCATCCTACCCGGCTAACTCTCACCCAATCACCACGGACCATTGGACCACACGCCGCACGATCGACTGCCGACCCGTCTCCGCCAACCTACACGTAGGATACTTGAAACACACGAGACTCACACCGCAGCACACGACTACACCCAGAACGCGAGTCTCCTACACTGCTGCATTCACCGGCCCAACAACCCTAGCCTCACCTCACTGCCAGTCCCAGCCTCACGTGTGGTCTCACACATTGCGTTCGCCAACCCTATGCAAAGTAAAGCATTCGCGGGTCGGGTCGGGTCATTCCTTACAGGTCAGGTCCGGGATAGCAATTCTGACCCGTTTAATTAAATGGGTCAGGTTCGAGTCAACTTGTTAATGACCGGATCAACTCGGGTTGAACCTTGAATCTGCCCATTGACCCGAATTGACACCCTTAAGTAAAAGCTTGTCAATATAACTATTAACTATGTAGGTGATGAAAATGAATAGACGATATAGCAAAAGTGAACTTATCTTGGTGTCGTTGGGTTCGTATTTCCGAGACGCTCAGTTTGACTGTAAGCTCGCTGAAATCAGAGTTCACATGCTCCCAAAATTAATTTTTAAAATTTTCAACTAGCTTTTGCCTCGAGATTCGTGCCCGATCAAGATAATTTTGCGATGTCGTATCAATTCCGTTGATGTGATTGAAACTTTGGCTCTTACATTTATGGGCGGATCCACCTTAAGGCCAAAAAATATCCTTACAATCAAAATTTGTTCTGGGGGCGCTGCCATCTGAAACCCCCGCAGGGGCGCTGCTCTCTTGGACCCCCGACATATCTATGAATCATACAACGATGAACAAATAGGAGTAGAGAGGCAAAGCCCTCAGAATAATTTTTTATTGTAAGAATATTAAAAAAAAAAAAAAATTTTTGATTGAAACTTTGGCTTTTACATTACAGATTCACCTTGAGGCCAAAAAAAAATATCCTTCCAATTAAAATTTGTTAGGGGGGCGTTGCCCTCTGAAATCCCCTAAGGGGTGCTGCTCTCTTGGACCCCTAACATATCTGTGAAGCGTACAACGATGAACAAATAGGAGTCGAAAGGCAAAGCCCTCGGAACAAATTTTTGTTGTAAGAATATTTATAAAAAAAAACTCAACCCTTATACTGGATCCGCCCCTGCTTACATCGAATAAGAAGAAAGGCCTTGGAGAGGCACTCATAAACGTGTTAGGTTTAACTTTAATTTTGTTCCTTCCAAATTATTCATCCCAAACGTTCAAATTAAAGCTACAAGCATCCATGCTTCGCGGAATCTAATACCTACAAAATGTTGCTATAGAGCCTCACTAGCCCTTCAACAGTTCTTAGTGATCATTCTGATTCAAGTTGGTAAACCGAATCAGATGCACAATGTTTATTCACGAACATTTTCTTAAGCCGAATCTCTATAGCAGCTTTATTTGTTTGATATTCTAGAAAAAAATTAGGTCTTGAAGTTTACAAAAGATTGGCAAAAGGGGCTTACAAGAATCTCTTTACTTAATAGATGTCAATGCCCACTCAGTTTTATAATATAGATTAGGGTGTCAATATTTGACTCGATACGAAAACCCGATCCGAACCGACCCGGAAATTTTGGGTTTGACCCATTTGAAAAACGGGTCTAGTTTGGGTTGACCCAACGGATTGCCGGGTCAACCCGGAAACCCATTTAGAATGAGCTGCCCAAGGTTGCCCGCACCTGCCCCAGTTACTCGCGCAGCTGCCCGTGCCTGGCCGCGCGGCCGCCTGCACTCCCGCAAGCGAACGCCCTGCCAACTAGCGTCCGCGTTGCCCTAGCCCGCATTTCACCCGCCTGCGCGCCTGCCTGCTGGCCCCGGGTCCGCACGACCGCTTGCTCGAGCCCGCCTGCTCCCCCGAGTTCGCGCGCCGAGCCTGCTTTCCGCCTGCGCGCGCAGCGTCCCGTGTCGGATCGGGTCAACCCGGAAACCCAACGGGTCTGGTCCGAGTCCGAGTTTCCGACCCTTTTGCCTACCCGGGTCGGGTTAAGATTGATCCAATTGAACCCGGGTCAGTTCTGGATTTGACCTGAACTCGACCCATGACCTGAAATTGACACCCCTAAATTTTAGCTGGGTATATAATTCGATTGAGTGCAAATGATGGATTGTGAAAGAATTTAAGAGGGAATCTCTCAGATCAAATATAGCTGTATATGATTTTCTTAATTTAGGAAGAGCAATTCCTTGGTTGCTATGTAATTTTTTTTTTCATGAATGGTTTTAGCATCTATAGACCGATTTAGGTGAATGAGTTAGAATTATTTTCAGCTATAGAGATTAAATTTTATAATTCTAAAAATATGTAAAGCATAGGGTTGGGGAAGTAAAACATGCACCAAATAAAAATAAGAAAGATAAAATATACCAAAAAGAAAAAAAAAACATCAGGATTTAATGCGAAAATCCAAAATCAAGAAGAGAAACTACGGAGCAACACTTGACAACTCGAAAATGTAACAAGGAAATATTTGAAATTTTAGAAGGTTAAGATTTGAAATTTTATGTTTTGAATTCATTTGCATATGTTTGAAAGTCTTTTAACGTTTGAAAATAGTTGTATGTGCTCTAAACTGAGTCTCAAGTGTTTGAAGCGAATTTTAACAGGTAAATAGAACCTTAGTGTTGTATAGTTGTACAAAAAAAATTTTCACTGGACAAATCCCGAACCCAAGCAGGACAAGAAACCCCTACGACAAGCTTAACCAATGAAATTCAGGTTCGCAATAGTACAATTGTTCGACATATTCAGATCCCACACAAAAGTAACACTAAAATCAGATAATTTTCTATCAGATGATTGTTGCGTCTTAAAATTTTTGCACATCAGTTTTTTTTTTTTTTTTTTTTTTAAGTTTTTTTTTTTTTCCTTATCAAACCTACAAGAAGGATTTCAAGGAGTTTCCCAATCCAGGGAAGAAGAAGAGAGCTTTCTCAAAGCTTCAAAAGAGTTTTTATCATTCAATGAGCTCAAAACCTTACATTAGCCATCTATTTAAAGAGTAAAATAGAACTATCTAGAGCATGAAGGTAAGCTAGTCCTTAGGCTTAACAATAGCTAAGATGTTCCTACATCACTTTAAGATGGATTTTTTAGGACCAAGCTTGCATTTCTCATAGAGCTAGCGGTGAAACTTCAACTCATTTATTCTTCAACTGTCCTTTTTCATTCTACAGTCTCCAATGCTGGGCGAATTATTACGTCCGGTCACCGGACGTCCGAACGCCCAATTCAGACATCCAAATACACCGAATCCTGGGATATTTTAGTGACGTGGCACGTTTGGATTGGTGTACGTAATAATTTGCCCCAATGCTGTGTGCAACATAGAAATATTTTTTTCATTTGGGTGATACTTCATTTAATTGTAACATTGCATCTAAATTTCACTTACTTGCTACACATTTCATTACACGTTACCTTACATTGAGAGAAACAACAAAACTTTAGGCAAAATTGTTCTTCTAACAATTTTTTAGGCTTCGTTTGGAACGGCTTTCTTGCTGCTTCTTAAAGCAATTTTTTTGTACAAAAATTATTTAAAAGCTGCTTTAAGAAGCATTAAGGAAGCTATTCCAAACAAAACCTTAATCTCTATAGTACACTTCGCTATCCATTTAAGAAGTAAAAGATCAAGTCTTAACTCTGCTATTAGCTATCATTCATGATTTATATTTCACTTGAGGGTTCATATGACTTGCTGCAGTTTTGGTGGATGGATGGTTTTTTGGGTATTATTGCCATCTTTATTTGCTACTATGATTTATGTTGTTGTGTCTGGAATGGCTATGGATGGTTTTGGGCTGCTGGGTTTTCTCCTTCTTGCTACAATTTCTCAGAAATTGTATACTCACAGCTTTAGCCTTTATGCTATGGCTAATAGGAAAAATTATTAGGTTCGGACACCTGACGTAGATCTACATTCGGACACCAATAACATGTCGCCACGTGCTCTTACTCTTTACAGCATGGCCTAACGACCTGATCCAGACCGGAACCCGGTATTGCTAGGTATTGCTCGGTATTGTTATGTATTGTTCGATATTGCTAGGTATTGCTTGACAATAACGAGAAATACTGCTATGTCAAGACCAATACCTAACATTACCGAGAAAAACCTAGCAATACCTAGCAATACATAGCAAAACCGGGGTATTGCTAGGTATTACTCGGTATTGCTCGGTATTGGTATTTCTTGTTACAGCCGACCAATACCGAGCAATACCTAGCAATACCCCGGTCTGCACAAATCAGCCAATACATAACAATACCAGGTCCGGGTCGTCGGGCCGCATGGTAAAGAGTAAGAGCACGTGGAGACATGTTATTGGCGTCTGGATGTAGAGCTACATCCGGTGTCCAGACCTAATAATTTCTCGGCTAATAATGAGTTTGATATCTAGTTTGCGGTTTAACATTTTGTCACAACGATTTACATTGCAAATGTCATTTTTGTTGGAGTTTATTAGATGGCCACTAATAATTTTTGGAGAATTTTGGATCAAAATTTTTTGGATGGAGTATTGATTATGGTTTTATTTGGAACAATTTTTTCGTATCAAAAATTTTTTGAATTAAAAATTTTTGTACTAAAAAGCCGTCCTTAAAAGCACTAAGAAAGCTATTCCAAACCAAGCCTATATGATCTTTTGGAGCTTTTTTATTGGGCCGATGATATATGCAATTTTGGTGGAGTATTACACATCCAAGATTCAATGCATACCCTGTACTCCTTTTTTCTAAGTTTTCTGTGTATTGGCTTTGAGTGCATTAATGATATGAGTTGTGCAACATTGTTATTTTCAATATTTTAGTTGGGATTATTTTCTTACTATTTTGATTTTTGAATCATAATCTTAATTTATACCTGATCACTAATTTTTTATTACTTTAAAAAAATGGTACTAAAAAATAACCTTTTACAACAGCTTGAAAAAATTATTTTTAATTTTTCAATAGCTTAACAAATGAATAAGAAAGCAGTTCCAAACAAAGATGTCTTAAGCTTTAGATTTTAAATACAAATACAGTTTCGTGCTTTTTTGGCTTTAGTTGTTTTTGGATGTTAACAATTCCTTTTTTTACCTTCATGTATACACCAAATGTAGCATGATATTACCAATAAAGTTGGCCATGGCGATCAATTCCAACAACAACAACAACAACATCATCAAACCTTTATCCCACTACGTGGGGTCGGCTACATGAATCCTTTATCTCCAAAAAAAAATGTTAATTTGTTATTTATAATATATAGAGTTGATTATATTGAAATTATATGTTTAATTGTATAAATTATCTATGCTGATGTTTTATATTTGATGATTTTTTTTCATGTTTTTGCATCATTTTTTTGTCATTTAAAAAGTTACTTAAAGTTTATTATATCATCTCAGTTCAACTCATATTTAAGGCTTCGTTTGGGACGGCTTTTTTAGTGCTTTCCAAAACGGAATTTTAGTACAAAATTTTTTATTTTTGTACTAAAACTCCGTTTTAGAAAACAATAAAAAAGCCATCTCAAACGAAGCCTAAATCTCTATTGAGCAATGAACTTTTACTAACATTAGCTGCAAGAAAAACAGGTCCTATAAATGGTGATTTGAAAGATGGTCAGGACTAGTCATTGATAATGATCTTCAACATAGTTGATTACACAACTCACTCTAGTCTGCTTGTTGAGAGTTTTGGCTACCAACCAAAAGGTTTTAGATTCGAGTCTTATGTACTCAATATCAAAGTATTGAAGTAATATCAGAATAGCCCTGTTGCTCTAATTTAGGCTTCGTTTGGGGCAACTTTTTTATTGCTTCTTAAAGCTGTTTTTTAGCATAAAATTTTTTTAGTATACTAAAAAGCTATTTTAAGAAGCAGTAAAAAAGCCGTTCCAAACGAAGTCTTATGATCACCGGTTAAGTCCACATATTAGAGATATTATCTCTGCCATTACCATCTCTCAGACAAAGCCCAACCATTTAATTTGGGATAATAAAGATAATGTGTCTTATAAATAGTTCTACTCTGAATTTTTTGTGGATGACACTATCAATGATTGGCTCCCTATGGTTTCGCTTAAGAAACACTCTCTTAGATTTTCTGTTTTCTCTTGGATGGCTTTAAGGGGAGGCTTAAAAATTGTTGATGAGCTTTCTCCTATGGGAACCAATCAATTTTTTTTTAAATTTGTTTTCTGGCGGTTTGGTTTGATCGCATTTACTTGGGTTGCATCGGTGCTTTTGTATCTATGATGATTTTCGTGCTACGTCCTTATGATCTGGCAGGTTTTGTGATTTTGGGCCTTGGACGATGATGAATTCTTGCCTTTGACCCTCCCTTTAGATGATCTTCCAGCAACCAGGGGAACTGCTGCCTACGTCAATGTTGTTTATTTCACTACATTTCCTGAGTCCAGGCCAAGCTCCTTCTGTCATTCTTTTTACATCTGGTTTCTATTTCAGGCTGTTTTTCTCTTCAGGAATCCCTGAAAGATTTTTTGGAGCCTTTTATTTTTTAATAGGCTCTCCCTTTTTCTTTTACACATTTCTCTTACACTTATAATCTTAATAATAGCAGCTATAGTTCATCACCAAATATAATCCAAAAGCCATTTCTAATTTTGAAGCGACATCAAAGAAGGGACCAATGACAAAAGTTGACATTATTGATTTCCAAACCTGAAAGCAAAGCAGTTATATTGTCACACTGTACCTTTGTCTGTTATAAGATGCGTGTTGTAATTAAGCACTCAATGTTGCTTCAACCGATTGGAATGTGAAGAACAATTCATAAAGCAACAAAAACATATAAAAACAACTTAATAACAAGCAATGGAGATAAGACAGAAAGTTTGGATGATCAGGACAACTAACTTTGCGACTTCATGGAGATAATGAAGCATAAAGGTGGTACAGAGCTATAGCAAAAGCATTACAGTGGCATATATATAGTAAGAAGAGAACTGTCAGCATCTATCTCCTGCTGAAAAAGCTCTTCAGCTTCCCTTTCTCCAATCTCTCCAGCAACTTCTTCGCACCAGGCACATCAATCTCCGAAAGCTTCTTGAGATATCCAATGGCGCCATAAGAGCACATCAGTTTCTTACATTTCTTGCTTGATGACAGATAGAGAAGGCAGGAAACCGCATACTTCTTAGCCGTGTTTTCAGAACTGGGATCAAGTAGCTGAACCAGATTCGGCACGCTCTTCTCTCCCTTCTTTACTTCCTTGCAGTTCTGCGTGTAACTCATCAAATTTGCTACAGCTTGAGCCGCAGCTTCTCTTGCTCCATTTGTCTTGGCTTCCATCAACTTCAGCAGCACTGGAACGCACCCGAACTCCCCCAGCAGTTTCTTCACCTCTGTCGAGCTTGAAATCCTGCAAATGGTGGATGCCGCTGCCTGCTGTGCTCCTAGGGATCCTTCCTTCAACGCATGAACCAGCCGAGGAATGAGCCTGATGGAAACAAGATTATCAGCCGACATTGAAATGGAACCAATCAAATTCTTCAGCGCAACCACCGCAGATTCCTGCGGCAGGGGCCCGTCTAGATAGGCCAAGAGGCTACGGATTCCTCCTTCGGAGACCACTGTCCTTCTAAGGCTCTCATTGCTTGATGTCAAATTCTGCAAACACTCAGCCGCGTGCTCCTTTGATCTCGGCATGATTCCATAATCGAGGAGATGGATCATGAGCTTGATGACCCCTTCATCGGCCAAGCTCTGTCTTACTTCCGGCACTGCAGAGAGATTCTTAAGAGTGGCGGCGGTGGCTGACTGTGCAATGGAGTCACCGGTACGGCAGGCCTCGACAAGTGGCCGAATGCCGCTGTGACCGACAATAGAGCGAGCGGTATTGGCGGACATCGATAACCTCTCGAGCGTCATCACTGCCTTCTCCCTGCAGAGCGGCGTCCCGGATTCCACTAGTCTTATAAGCGGAGGGAGAACCCCTTCGGATACTAGTGAATTATCGCAGATTCTGGACTCGCTCAGCATACACAAGACGGTAGCGGCTTTTTCCCTTGTCCTGGGAACCGTTGCTGTGAGGAGCTGAACCAGAGCAGATATGTTGGTTCTGCCGAGCACCAGGAGCACACTCTTCTCATCCTCAGTGATAGCCTCCACTAACCCTTCAATTGCCCGATTCTTGGCCTCGGCGTGCCCGATCTGGAGGCGGGCAAGGAGCTCCTGGATTCTCAACCGCGCCGCCTCGGCTTGGCCTGACTGCGCGGTGGCGTCACCGAGGACGCCGGTTTTGATCAACTGGTTGCAGTCGCGGAGGTTGAGATCGAGCTTAGCGGATAGAGAATCGAGGTTGCTCTGCATCTGGAGCTTCCCGGCGATTGCGGTACTGCCGCCAGCAAGGAGGATGGCTTCTTCAAGGGTGGCGCATACAGACTGGAGCTGCTCGCGAAAAAGAGAGTTTTTCGAGAAGAAGGGGTGACTGGAAAGATTGGAGAGGCAGGGGGGAAGCTGCTCGAGCTTCGAGATGATGGATTTCCAGCGGACCGTAAAGCCCGAGGCGGACCTGGCTTTGTCGAGAGCCGTAGGAATAAGAAACCGAGCTTGGGAGAGCCAGTGGTCTGCCGGAGCAAGGTCTGGTTCTTCGGCCATGGTTTGTACGGAACGCCGGTAATCTGTGCAATGGCAAGGTGTGGTGAGGACGGGAAAGGGCAAAAGCAGTGCAGGTGCCTGGTAAAGAGACGAAGGATTCGGTGTGGCGATAGAGTAGAAGGCAATAAAGCAACAGTAAACTCAGCTCAGAAGGTTCGTTCTTACGACACGGAGATCTTGTTTCATAAAAACAATATCCGACCGGCCAAATCATAAAAGTACATAAAAGCCATTGGCGACGAGAAGCGTTGAAGAATGAAAATGACCAGAGGAAGAAACGGATATCAGTAAGGTCCGAAAAAGCAATGAATTTTGATTCATTAAATTGTGTCACGTAGCTGATTCATTCCTGCCGTCAATTCAATTATGATTTATTTTAACTATCATGCTCACAGTAGATCAGATCAAATTAATATAAGGAGAAATTATTCTTTGCGGATATCGAACAGCAAGAATCGTTCGGATTTAACCGTTCGGATTTGTTGTTCTTTTGGCACGCTGCTCTTTTGCTGAGTATTTACAAAAGCACATAAAAAAACAGTTAAAGCAGAGTAAATTCGGATGATTCTCGTTGTCCGGAGAACTGATTAAACAACATAAAAATTTTCAGAGAAGAAGAGTGAGGCCTGATGAAAGCAATAGAAGAACACTAATGGCTAGCAAATCGGACAAAAATAGCTTAGGGATAGCGAGGTGGACTAACTTGAGATTATTGTAGAGTAATTCCAAAGGTATTGGTTGAAGCGACAAAAATAAAAGAACGTATTGGTTGAAGTGATTTGTAAGGTAGGCGTGTATCACCAAACAAAGATAATAACAGAGCAATTACTTCTCCAACAATTACACACGAGTGCACCGTTGTCATCCACTACAGAGGTTTAATCCCCCCAGGCGTGCGGTGAAGATTAATATGAGTTGGAAATGGTAATTAATATAAAATTAGTAATATTTTATAAAAGCAAAATAGATCATTTTAAAATTTATAGTTTTCTAAATTATATTTTACTCCAATGAGAGGATTTAACTTAAATTCCCAAGTCTCACGAACTCCTTTCCTCCTTTACCATTAAGCTCTTTATCACAACTTGATTTTGTTGTTGAGGATTTTGGGCAGGAGCGGAAGGTGGAGAAAGATGAGGATTTTGGACATTTGGTGTTTTGTGATAAGTTTATAACCAGTAATAATATTACATAGCAACAATAAGTTTACAATTAAAAAATTTTGAATAAATAAGCAAATTACTACTTTTTTGTAATTTAATTTAATTAGATAGGAATTATTATGTATTATGTATTGGTCTGATTTTAGATTAGGCTGATCTGCAAGTTATCACACGATGTGTAAATGCTTATAAATAAGCACTGTAGAATGATGTATATAGTACCTCCTTGAAGCCTATGGAATAAAGGAATTAGAGATTCCTGTAGCTCCACTCCTCTCTTCCCTCTCTCGATCTCTCTCATCCAAGATCAAGAAGAGCTTTCTCTTCCTCATGCAAGAAACAAATAAATTGGTAGCAGAGCCTAGTGGAGTGATCGGGCAAAGAAGGAAGAAGACGATTCTTGTATTCAAGAAAGAGGTGGAGTCACTGGAGCTGGCTGAGCAGGATGGCCAGCAGTCAATCAATTGCACTAGATGAAGGCGGGATTCGGTGAATCTGTTCATGTGTGGCGCGGGGTCAAACATAAGCATTGGAGGTGTCATTGATTCTATCGTAGGCTAGGTCTCGGGCTTGCACACGCAACGCAGGCGTAAAAATCGTGCTTGGGTGTTGCACAGGCGAGGGTTGCACTTGAGTATAGCATTGTCGGACGCTCGCGTGCAGGTGAGCGCAAACTGATTGCATGCTCAGGGCGCACTATCACCTGCGTGTAGAGGTGTAAGTGAGCCAAGATGACTCGCGATCCAGCTCAAGCTCGACTCGTTTATGGGCTTGCAAGCCGTGCTTATCAAGCTCACGAGTCGAGTTCGGGCTTATAATCACACAGCAAGACTCAACTTGCGAGCTCATCGAGCCGACTCGATTAAAAACATAATATATTAACTATACAACGATTCGAGGCGGACCCCGGGATCGAGCAATAAGAGGGTGGCAGACCTCGAGATCGAGCGGGAGTCGCATGAGTCACAAGAAGAGTGCCTTGTGCGCTCGATAGGATGAAGTGTAAGTCATGTGCGTGTGCAGATTGAGGTAGCGTTCATGCGCTCGACCAGACGAAGTGAACCTCTTGATCGAGCAGATGCCTTGTGTGCTCAACGTGACAGAGCTGACCTCGTGTCATTTGCGCTCGATGGGATGGAGTGGGAATTCGAAAGACAGGCAGGAAAATCGAACGAGTCGAACTCGAGCCACTCGACAAGCTAATATACAGTGTGACGAGTTTAACTAGAGCTCACCTTCTGAGCTCGACTCGAGCTCGAGTTTAAGCTGATGTTCTGACTAACGAGCTAAGGTCGATAAGGTCACTATTGGACTCAACTCGATTCGTCTATACCCCTACCTGTGTGGACTGGATTAGCATGCGGGAGAGAGGCTTAAGGCAAATTTTGAGTGGAGTGCAGGCGGGTGGATTCGTTGTGCTCTCATATGGGCGAATGCAGAAGACTGTAGGATTACTCATGCATGGGGAAGCATGTTTTGTTCTTTTGTGATGGAGCGGATGGCTTAGTGTTGTTTGCAACTTGCACAAGAAGAGGTGACTTTTCAATCTCGTGAGGTAGAGCAAATTGGATTTGTGAGCCTGTGGGAGTTGGAGTCTAAGCCTATGTGGGTGCCACCATTGAAGCCTGATGTCGCGTTCATGATCGCAATACGAGATGGAGATGTAGAAATTATAGCAACTGGGTATGTTTTGTTCTTTTGTGATGGGCAAATTGCGCAACAATCATTTGTAAACGAAGCTGGGCATGCAGGGTGATCCATAGGTGAGTACTGTTCATAATTTGGACATATTGTCGAACTGTGTAGATTGGATTTTGGTGTGTCTGAGCAGCGAAGACAAATTGGCAATATCAATAACCTCAGGGGCTGTTTGGCAACAAGTGGGATTTAGTAAATCCTGTAAATCCGGATTTGGTAAATTTGAAATGTGTTAAATCCTGAAAACTGTTTGGTATGCCAAATGTTAAATCCTGTTAAATCCCGAGAAACTGTTTGATAACATATTTCAGGATTTATAGCAGTTAGGCATTTAAATGTGAACAATATAATTATAACTTAAAAATAAATTTATAATTACAAATAAAGAATATAATGTGTTATAAATTTAATAATATGTTAAGCACAAATTACTTATTAATAACGGGAGCTCGCTGGTTGTGAAGGTAACTTTCTCCCTTTCGCGCGCTTCTTCGGATAAATCCCGCTCGGATTTACTAAATCTGGCTACCCCTCAGATTTAATAAATCCCAGATTTAAGCTGTAAATCCGTAAATCCGGGATTTACTGAATCCCGGGATTTACTGAATCCCGGGATTTAACGCGCGCGCACAAACTGTTTGGCTGGATTTAGCATAAATCCAACTTAAATCCCGCTGTAAATCTGATACCAAACAGCCCCTCAGGGTGGCAGATTGGTCATGGACTTGAAATCATACAGGTAGTGTGTGCGAATTCGCAGGTCACTGCTCGGGGAAGACTGGCGAACTAGAGTGTGGTCGATGCTGGAGTGCTGACGTTCCACATAGGAGCAAAATGTGTGTGCCAAAAGTACGCAAAAGTATGCAATGCACAAGGAATGGCGCATGTGGATCACAATAGGAATAGCGACGAGTGCAAATGCGCGTTAATTAGAACGCATGTGAGCACGAGCTAGAGCCATGGATCGTAACACACAATAGAGGCTGAACGTGAGTGAGATTGGTCTCGATTCAAAAGATTTGCTTGTGAAGTTAATGCAAGGAGTTAGTCAGATCGCAACAGGCACACATGTGATTCTTTTATTGTAAAATCGAACTAAGGTGGACATTGTTGTATATTAGTCCAGTTTTAGATTAGGTTGATTCGTAAGTTATCACACAATATGTAAATGTATGCATAGGTTACCTCCTTGAAGATTATGGCATAAAAGGAATTAGAGGTTCGTATAGCTCCACTCCTCCCTTCTTTCTCTCATCCAAGATCAAGAAGAGCTTCCTCATGCAAGAAGCACAGCATTATGGTTAATTAGTTTACAAATAACCACTAATATTAGTTTACAAATAACCACTAATGATTAATTAAGATATTTATACTAATTATAATTTAAGTTGTTTAATTTGAATAGATAAAAAAATTTATTAATCAAAACTATTAATATTCAATCGAATAAATATTAATATAGTAATGAAAAACACTTAAATAAAACTTAATATTTAATATTAGTTAATTAAAAAGGTATTAATTTAAGCAAATTGATATTATTTTTTATTTTATTAGACCAAATAGATGGAATTTTATTTAGTTTAGTAAGTTACAAATTAATTAGCAATTGAGGTGCTATCATACGTTTTTATAATTAAGTTAATTATTCAAGGTTGACAAAGACTAAGTTAATATAATAAAATATTACTATCACATAAATGTTTAAGTTTTGCAATAAGTAACAAAATAATTTATAATTAAATTTTATCAAATTTAATATTACGTAATGATTTTTATTAATTTATGAGTATTGTCATACTAAGAGAAAAATTCAATTCAAACAGTGCCAAATAAGCTGGATAGAGAGCTTGCCATCATAATAATGATCAGAATAGTGCCAAAATCAATGCAAAGAGCAGTGAAAGGCACAATTTGGATATGTACATTATTGAGCCAAGCGGGAATAGCAGAAAAGCAAATCTCCGGTCACTATAGGAAAGTGAGTATTTTTCGAGCAGAATATATTCGGACACTAAAAGTCATGTTAGAAAAATAGAATCCATCTTAAATATTTTGCAGTGGATTTACAACATATTTTGAGCTCCAAAAGCAACGTTTTCATTATTTTGTAGCGGATTTATGGCAGAATTTTCGCTCCAAATTACTACAAGCTCACCAGCCCACCTGCATCAATGCCACAGCCCACCCAGCCAACCCATGAATCCGAGCTAACCCATGCAAATTTAAAGTAAATATTCGCAACAAATATTCCGCTGCAAATATTTACGAATATTTGGTGGAATTTCCACCGCAAATTTGTAGCAGGAGGCGGAAATCCGCCGCAAAGTAATCCAAATTTTTCTACGAAAATTTTCATCGTAAATCCTTCGGTAATTTTGGACGAACATTATTCCACTGTAAAATCCACCGAAAACAGCTAACTTTCATGTAGTGAGTTAACGTAGGGAGCGTCTACGAATTAATTATAAATGATCATGGTCTTATTGATTTTCCGTAGTTTGTTAAAATAATAAGTGGAAAATGTTCATTTGCTTAATTGCTAAAGTATTTGGAGTAGTGTGCTGTCCAAATTCTGCTCAATTTATGATGGGGATGAATAATGAAGGGAAAAAGGGTATAATCAACAAAACAAGAACCCATCGACACCAATACCGCCGAATCCACCTGAGCATGCTCCCACATTGGAAAAATTATTCTGTGCGGACGCCAAATTCTATCCGGAGACCAACCATAATGCTCAATGTCACCTCTTCGTGCTCGGTACCGCGGCTCGGTACCACTGATGTGGCTACTGCACAGAATAATTTCTCCTCTCGCTGAGGGGTAATATGAAAGACCTCATGGGAAGTGCCTCATTTAAACCGCTACGAATTACTATTCCAAGGTACAATGGTGAAAATACTGAAGAATGAATTTAAAAAATTGGAAATTATTATAAGTTTCATAAACGCTTTGACAAAGATATGCTCACACTTCATTTCATATGCATGTACTGACAAAAAATAATTTATATAGTTGGATAAAGCTATCGTCGCTCAACTTTAGTAGCTCAATTATTACCTAATTAAAGTTGCTTGATTATGATCACAATTGTCTAATCATTTTTGGGCCTACTATTATTGTCCGATCACCATTACCATATTGTCATCATCAGACTACTATCACTTAGCTATAGTCTTAAATAACTTTGATTTGTTGTCCAACCAACATTGATCGAATAATGTTGCCAGTCCATCGTCACTTAACCATTATTATCACACCACTGTTGACTAACTATTATCATACTGCCATAATCTCATGACTAGCGTCACCTTCTATTATCACCTAACCATCGCCAAAGACTTTGACACAACCATTTCTAATAAGGTTGATCCTCACCATGAACAACAATGATTATGTTTTGCTATCACTAAAAAGGCTAATGCATATTGTTGATAATAATGCTAAGGCACACCATTGCACTAAGACCGATGCACACCATCATCACTAAGACCATTGAGTCTCATCGACATCAAACTTAATGTTCGTAATTGCCAACAAAATTGATGCACGATATTGATGCAAATATTAATGTATGTCATCACCAATGATTTCAATGCCTATCTATGCATTAACTCTAACACCCGAAGTTGTCACATGACATTTTCGTATTTAATCTCCCCTCCTCTAAGGAGAATGATTAAATAGATTACCAACGATCTCTTGAAGATAACTTTAACACTTCAAGGCTCATCTAACTTCCACCGATTTCACAATTTATGTTTAATAGACAACAATTCCTAAATTATGGGTAAATGTATCATGTATAATTTATGATATATAGTGATGGAATCATTTTAACTAATTTAACCCCTGTATTTTTTTCCATTTCAGATTTTCACATAAAAATGTCATCTCTTATGAGCTACTTTTGATTTATTATTATATATATTTCATCATGGATAAATTGTCTCTCTATTTCCACAAATATCTCAACATTCAATAGTAGGGAGATAAAAAAAAAAAAAGACAACTCTAACAATTCAAAATGTATTGGAAGGGAACGCATATATAACTGCATCATATGCATCCATTATATTATTTGAAAATGAATCTACATAACAGTGATGTTTTTTTTCTCTACCAACTGGCCCAAATCATCATGATCAAGAAAAAATAACCTTAGTCAATGAAGGTTAAAAAAAGTTAAGGTCTTCATTAACAAAATTGGCTATTGTAGATATCACTGAGCCTTAACTTTATCGGTGTTGGTTTACTCATCAATGTGAAACTCAGAGGAGTAATAATGGAAAATTAAGTCTGATTTGGTTCTATTATTTGGAAAAAAAAAATATTGGGAGAAGTAGTGCTTAAAAAATCATTTCAAATAAACAACAGAAAGCTAGTAACTTTCTCTGTCAGAACCAAAACAAGGAAGGCCCACGAAATAATTATTCAGATTAATTTCCTGATCATTTTGCTAATGCCCTCGTGGCTTAAGTTTCAGACCTAGCGCAAGGTGTACGAGTGAAGAGATCGTGCTCGAAAGTAAGTGAAATGATATTGACAACCTCGCCGTTTCGCCGCCGGTTTCCCCACCGGTAGAAATACTTGCCGGCCCCAGAAATCAATACGATAGAGACCAAAAGGGGAAGCTTGGCTTCGAAGAGAGAAGAAAAGGCGAGAGGAAAGACGAGTGGGTTCTAAGGCAGATTCTAAAAACTAGAAAAATCAAAAGTAAAAGTGAAGGTGTTCGTTAAGTACCTGTCGATATCTCTTCGCTTGAGCTAGAAGCGTGACCGGAAAAAAAGGCCTCGGGGAGACTCGGCGTTCCAGCGGCTCCTCCCTCGAGCTCTGTTTTTCTGGGTCTGAAGAGGAGCAGAAGAACTGCGGCGGCGAAGAGTGCTGCAAGAGACCAAGCTTCGGACTTTATTAGAACCGGAAGATGCAGAGATAATAATGCTCTCATGCATTAATGGAAAAAGGTCTGCAATAAGAAAAGAAGCGAGTATTATGAGCTTTGAACCCACAAGATGATAGGAGGTGGAAAAGAACAGGTTAAAAAAACGAATGTATCGAACAGAAGCGAAGCAGTCGATTCAGTCTTACATTTCTTTCTCGCTCCCTCTGTCTCTTCTCTTCCAGCTTCAATTCAAAAATATTTTGATTCAAAATCGCAGAAAGCTATGTTTCTTGAATCGAAGTCTCGAAATGCTTGTGCTTGTTTGTTTATATTTTCGTCCTTTTCTCGCAGTTCGATGGCTGGGTAAAGCGAAGCGCAAGGTGGGGGATCAGACGGACGTCGTGGAGTGCATGGCAGGCCATCCGACCGTTGGAATTACAAAATTTGAATGTATTTTGGCGTTACCGGAGAAATGCAAAGGCACTTCACCACAACCCGCACCAACGAAAGCTTGCCACGTGGGGCTTAGACAAAATAGGCCACGCGGCGACTGGTAAAGAGATATATAATGGGAACTATTTTATACGTGTATGGTCAATATTTGACACAGCCCGAAAATTCAACTTGAACTTGACATATAAATTTCGGATCCGGGTCAACCCGAACCCGAAACGGGTCGGGTTTGGGTTAAAGTTTTCGAACCGTTTCAAAAATCGGGTCAGGTTGACCCGAAAACCCGAAAATAACCCGGATTGATCCAATGACGAGCTGCCCCCGCGTGACCAAGCTGCCTTGCCCCCCGCTGCGCTGCCCGGCTGACCCGCTGCCCGCTCGCGTGACCGCGTCGCATCCCTCGTCGCGTCACTTCGCCGCTCGCATGACTGACACGTGACCCAAAATTGACACCCCTACTGAAGAAGAAAGCCCACCGACAAATTCGACCAAAAACTATACCGTTCAGCTATTTGAGGACTTGTGGCAGGAAACAACCGGTGGGGGAAAAAAGAACAGCATTGTACATGGAAAAGTTAAAATTTAAAAATGAGGACGATCAATAGTGCAAGTCCTCCGAGTTGAGCCCTTTAAGGGTGTAATGATATTCTGCATAAATGGGATTTAACATTTTTTAAGTTTTATTAAGATTATTATTATTATTTATGATGTTATTTATGAGTTTTAATTTTAATATAAATATAAAGATATTTAAGTTCTTTCTAACGAAAATTATATTAGCATATTCTTACATAATTTTATTTTCATTGGTAAATTATTATTGACATCTTTTTTTCTATGGGAGAGAAAAAATTATAAATAATTCTAAGTTATTTTTGCATAAAATAAAGAAAATAAATTAAACATACTTGATTATATATTTGTATGTATACCATTTAAAGCTCTTAAGTACTAAAATATTATTTGGTTTTTATCTAATGACCTCAATATTTTTTTTCGCGAGGGCTCACCCATCTCCTGTGATTGAAACATAAAATTTTTTATCATGTGGCGCTATCTTCAATTGTGATGTTTTATGATATTGTCGATGGTTGATCGTTAGTGGTGAACCTTAACAAACAAACGATAATGAGCATTTGTGTCCGTCAAAGGGGAATTAGATGATGAACAAGTGTAAACATTGGTCTATGGTGGATAACATATAATAAGTGGCAATGAATGTTAAGTGTTGGTGTTGGTAAACGACATGCATCAGATGGGAGGTGGCAATGGACATCACGAGTTAACATTTGTCGAAGGAGGTCGTTGGATGATGAGTGATAATGATAATAGGTCGTCATGAGGGTGGAGATAGTTGGCTCCATCCATCTCCTTCTAGCAGTGAAAACTAGACAAGTGAGGAAGTGTAAAGGAAGTCTATATTGGTAGAGCACTAAAGACAAAAGAGTGGAGGATCCAAATATGGTTTAGAATTTTAAATTATAGAATTTCTCTCTTCAAAAATCTCTCTCAAATGTGTATAAATAAGACCTATTTATACCAACTGAAAAAGCCTAATGCTAACAGCGAGCTTACAGAGTAAAGGAGTAGCAAGCCAGAAGATGTCTTTTTCTTGTTTACTATTCCCTCGTCTTCCTTACATTTCGTCTAACAATATAAAAGCAAATACATGAAGAGGACTTCAATGGTGAAGATTAAAGTGGTTACAAACAAAGGAAGATTAAGCAGTTTTTATAATTAGGAAGGTGTGCTTTGCTGTATAGGAGTAATGGGCATGTGAAGTTAAGCACGGATTGATAGAGATACATTAGCTTGTTTATCACCTCCCAACAAGCTAACGTTGGCTTCTAAAATGTTAAGCTTGTTTCACAAAACTTGAAACCGAGGAATAGGCAAGGATTTAGTACAAAAAGTCAGCTAGCTGATCAGTTGTATGCACATGTGAAATTGTTAGCCCCTTGTTCTTAATACATTCATGGACAAAATGGAAATTGGAAATTGATTTCAATATGTTTAGTCCAAGTGTGAAAAATAGATTGTTTGCAAGTGCAATAGATGAGATATTATCACAGTGCAGAACCGTAGGTGTGGAGGGAGGAATTCGAAACACTTGGAGAAGCCAACGAAGCCAGATAATGGCGGTAGCTGCAGTCAGTGGCGGAGCCAGAAAATATATCTAGGGGGGGGCCTAATTTTTTTTTTCTCTTCAACTTTTACATTTAGGCTTAAGACAATATAATCAGTATTAAAAATGATAAAACTTTGGTAGTAAATTAGTTTATTTTTTTCCTTCACAAAATGACTTCAATCATCAAATCACTTGATTTCTGCTAGAACATGTTTAATATATTAACTAAATATGTGATATTAAAAATCTCATTGCAAACAAAAAAAATCATAAAATCTCTTTAAGAACGAATCAATATAGGATTAAGATAATATCAATCAAGAAAAAATGTAAATAAATTGGAAATTAAATTGGGACTGATTTGAATGGATGATCAATCTTGATCATGGACCATTTATTGAACATTTAAATGTCTTAGTGATATCAAAATTCAGCAATCTTGGGTTCGTTGGATTTGTCTTGTCTAGCCGCTTGATTCGACTATAAGAATGTCATGTTTGGAAATCGTTTGGTAATACAAATTATGGTTTGAACCTTCCGAATATGCTTCAGGTCTTTGATTTGGAGTCATTTGGGTTCAGATTGAGTTGAATTTGGTGTTGTTGGGTTCGTATTTTCGAGACGTTCAGTTCGACTATAAGTTTACTAAAATCGGAGTTCATATGGTCTCCGATTTAACTCTCGAAGTTTCCAACTTGATTTTGTCTTGAGATTTAAAAAAAAAAATTCAATTTTTTTAGGGGGGGCACGTGCCCCCCCTTGCCCCCCTCTCCCTCCGCCCATGGCTGCAGTGCATAGTATTTTGCTTCGGTAGATGAGCGAGTTATAGTTTTTTTATTTCTTCACCTGCCAGGAAATGAGATTGCTGCCGAGAAATATTCATTATCCAGCGGTAGATTTATGATTGAGAGGATCGCCAGCCCAATCAGAATCTGAATGAGCATACAAACAAAGAGTGCTAGCAGAAATAGGCAAACCAAAAAAGAGAGTACGTACCTTTAATATAACGAAGTAGATGTTTTAGGACTTTAAAATCATCCTCATGTGGACTATGCATATGTTGACATAGTTTATTAACTATATACGCAATGTTCGGGCGAGTAATTGTTAAGTATTTAAGGGATCCAACCAAATGGCGGAAGTCATCTGCAGCATGAACTGTAAGACATGCATAGGAACTGTTGGATCTTATATGAATTAGGAGGGGATTGGAGAAGAAATGGGCTTATAATCAGCCATACCCGCCCTGTGGAGTATATCAGCAAGATGTTGATCGACATAAATATAGACCTTGTGATGAATATAAGAATGTCATTGCTAATACTTTGAGCTGAAAGTCAGTAGGAGTGACGACCAATTTGATTATTACTTTTAAGCAAGCATTGATTAGAGAAATGAAAAGATTCAAATTAGCGAGGGTACATTCATTTGATATGTCAATTAGAATCACTTCCCAAATAAGAGTTCAACCCTCATTGCATAACATAAAAAATAGCTCGGTAGGTAGATAAAGAATATGTGCAGTTGATAGATTTGATCCAGACTGAGAGGAGATATGAGTTACAAGTAAATGATCAGGATGTGATCTTTTTTAATGGTAAGTAGTATATCCTAGATAGTGGTGATCTACGAAAGAATATTCTATATGAAGCTCGTTATTCTAGATATATCAATTATCCAGATAATAATAAGATATATTATAATCTTAAGTATATATTCTAGTGGTCTGAGTTGAAGCAAAAAGTGACAAATTTTGTTTTTCTAAGTGAGAAGCATATCAAATCATGAAATTTAAGCATCAGAGGCCTAGTGTATTATTGCAACCATAGTAAATGCTTAAATAGAAATGAGAGGCGATCACTATGAATTTTGTTATAGGTTTTCTCAGCTTTGGGAAAGGTCGTGATGTTGTAGGCAATTGTGGGTAGATTGATCAAGTCTGGTCATTTTTTTAATAAGGTAAATATATTCTATAGATAAGTTAGCTTAGTTTTACGTGAATGAGATTATCATATTACATGGAATTTTCAAGGTTATCATTTTTTATCATGATGGTTGGTTTACCTCAAAGTTGTGGAAGAGCGTTTATGAAGGTTTGGGAATGAGATTGAATTTTAGAATGACTTTTAACCCCTAGATAGATGGGCAATTTGAGAGAGTAATTCAGGTGTTATAAGATTTATTTAGACTGTGTTTTGGATTTTGGTTGAAAATTGAGAAGACTATCTATATACCTGTATGTTTGCTTATAATAACAACTTTCAGGTAAGTATTTGTAAGACTCCCTATAAAACTTTGTATTGAAAAGGTGTAGAGCTAAGTTGTATTGGACTAAAGTAGGAGAAAGAATGTTGATAGGTTATAAGCTGATGCACAATGCTATAAAGAAAATTAGATCGATCAAGAAAATGTTAGAAATAGCTCATGACATGTAGAGAAAATAAATTGACCTTAGGCACAAGTTTGTGGACTTTCATATATATATATGATTTTGTATATATATAAGGTGAATGGAGTGAGCATATTTGAAAAGGATAGCAAGCTAAATTGAGAAGATCGGGAAATCTACTTGTAGTCGATTCTGGAAAAAAGTAGTGAAAATGAGGCAATTATATCATGAACTATTCTAATTGTACCATGTATTGAAATGTCGATGATGATATTTTCTGTAAGGAGGGGATGATGTAATACCAAATGTCAATAAATATATGTAATTAAGGCTAATTAAATGCAATATTTATTTAAATTTGATTTAATGTGTGATTATATGTCCTAGAGTGTTTAAAAAAGCTATAAGTCAAAACTTGGAAGGAGAAGTGAAATTATAGTTATCAAAATTTTCATGTGAGCGCTATTGTGCCTAGATTATCAGTGCTATTACATTTAGTTCTCGAGTGGGGAAACTAATTAAGCATACACTGCATTGTTGGGTGGCACTGCCGCAGCTTCAAGCTCTCTGTTTGAATGATTCAGGGAGAATCTAGAAGATTCGGGTCAAGATTGTGACACTGAGTCGTCCACTATAGTGTCAGGCCAAGTTGCTATTTTTAAATATTAAAATATCTAAAACTATTTTTGATAGCTGATAGCCCTCACCCCTATCCCTTTGCTGAAGAAGAGACGAGGAGAGGGGAGAGGAGAAGAGGAGAGAGAAGGAAAGAAAAAATATTTGGGAGTCGAAGCTCAAGATTTGTCCATCGGGCATATTCATGATAATGTAGAGCATAAGGTAGACTTATGAACTCCTATATCTAATTTCAATTCTAGTGGTTTCATGAATATAATGCATTTTTCTCGTATTATTTGAAGTTCTTAATGTATAACTTTTGATATAGCGTTATACATTTTATTTTGAATATTCTGACTATATGAAATTAATTTTATACATGTTGTTTTGACCTACTTAATTTATGAGTATATAACTTGATCGAGGCTTTTCTAGCATTTGCAATAGTTATATAAAAAGATTAAAATGTTCATATGAATATCCTTCTGAAATTAAAAATTGAATAAGAAAAATTTAATAGATATAATGTTATACATTTAATGTGGCTTTTTACTAATAATTCATGCATTATCTTAGTATTCAATTAAAATCATAATTTAAGTATTGTTGTGTTTGCATTTTCACTGTTCATAACATGACATTAAAGATGTTCTAATATGTAAAAAAGTGCACTCTCTGATATGTTACAAGGATCATATATGCTATATTATGACCCCATTTGCCTAGTGTGGATGTGGGAGGACTTTTGGCCCCACTTACTTAAAGTGGGTGTAGGAGATTGTGGTACTGATTTATTTCAATTATGACCCCACTTGATATATGCATGTGTAGGAGGTTAAAGGGAGACATAAGTACTGAAAGTGGAGTTATAAGCACACATCAGGACATATGCACATTGCATATGCTAATGGTTTAATAAATTAAGTATAATATTCTAAATTAAATGTAAGTCATTGTTTTAATTTTTTATACGAATCCTAATTAAATATGAAAGGCAACTGCAAATGAATCTCTTGTGACAAGTGTTCTGTGGTGTATATAGATTCTCTATGATGCATCTGAAATTAAGTATATAAACTAAAACCCTATAAAATCATGTTTTGCTATTACTTTATTCATTCTTTACAAATTATTGTGTTTTTAATTTATAATCCCATTTAATGTTTTAAATTGGATATTGATGTTTGTGATGAGTTGGTAAAAGATGTCTACTGGGCTTGTTATGATCTTTATATTATTTTTTATATTTCGTGAAAAGGTAAAGACTCGGAAGTATAAGGTGCATTCCACAATAACTGAATGAAAAGGAACTATCTTTATAATCGAGTGTTTAATTATTTTGATGTATAGAATTTCTGAAATTGGATTAATGTATATAGATTTTGCTGAAATAAAATTTGTGTTGAACTGCTTTTATTATTTAGAGTTTCATAATAGTTGTGGTCGATTATATTGTGGTTGAGTAATAATTATAGGTTTAGTATTTCAATCCTTTTATTAGATCTCAGGACTAATCAGTCATCACTTGGGAGGCATGATTATAACTTATATAGATGCATATTGATGTGTTAGAATAGAATTGCGTTAATTATAGTTGTTAATGCATTGAATATTGCATCACGATATTAATTAGAAATTATTTTAGGACATGTGATAAGATTCATTACATATTGTAGCATTATTGTAACCTTGTTATAGGATGACATTGATTTCCTACCGTTATAGAGTTATTCTAACTCTTTATATTATTCATATCCAATGCCCCAATACTTTGCAATTATATTTTAATATAATATATATATATATATATATATATATATTTGTTGTGTTTGAATTATGAAATTCACTCATTGTAAACTTTTTTCATGGTATGTTTTAATTGAGTACTTGGTGGACCATCAAAACAAGAGCAAGCTTATCAACAATAAGATCTCATTTGAAAATTTAAGATTTTATAGTTGTATATTTATATTTCCTTTGTGTTTGGGCAGTTTTATTTCTATAGTTCTTACTTCAATTTTTTTTTTTAAATTATTTTTATTCCAATTTCATTGATATACTCTTATTATGATGTATATTAATATAATAAAATCTTTATAATTTTCTATGTTTATTATTTGTGTATGATTTTTTCATTGTGAGCACAAATTTTTTGAATCTTTTCATCAATTTTTTTTTTTATTGCTAGGGTGTACCGTTTTTCAGACCAAGAATATGACAATATTCTTCTTATCGAAAGCATCCTAAGCCCTAACACTACAAATGGCGGATCCTAAGTACTTATGAATTGCATGTAACCAAGAGCATCTCGTTGCAATCCTAAGACATGACTCTTTTCAACGAAAAGAATTTACAAATTATATGTCGAGTGATTGAACAATGGCTATAGGGCATTTGTGGCCCTACGTTACATGACCAACACGACCTATGTAGATCATGTAATAAAGAAGAGAGAGCTTGATTGCCCCCCTTAGACCGGAACAAACACGAAAGTTCATGACTCAAAAATATAAAGATTCATATGATTTTAATTACATTTCATCACATTAAAATACATTGTTTCAGCTGTCAATATGCTAATAATAGAGTATGGATGATATCTGAAAATATTCAAAATTTATGAATTTTTTTTTAATTTAAAAAGTGTTAAAAAATTCATGCTTGAATAAATTAATCAGGTAAACTATAGAATCCCTATAAACTAAAATCATTAGGCTTTTGCCCACTCTACCCAAACCATTCACATCCTTTTCGTATTCGTTGCCAATCCAACTCTGCAATTCATACTCTCTCTCCTCTCTCCCACCCCACATGGTTGGATAAGAATCAAGTAAAGCATCGTCCCTTCAAAGCTACAAAAGATCTCAAACATCCCTTGCACTCTGGTTTCAAGCCTAGATCATTAGCATACTTAGAGGCTAAAAAAGAAGCCATTTCTCCAAGCTAAATCCACGACAACGGCTACTATACAAAAAGCAAAAGATGAGATGAGATGAGATGAGGTGTCGCTGCAATCATTGGACACAAAAAGATTGCACTTGAAGCTTCATATCATTGATTTATTATATAAACCCAATTTATTTTTACAAGGTGATCATTATCTGAAATAGTAATATTAACCCAGGCCCTTCATTATCACAAGATCTGCACATTCAAATATGTAAAGAATAACAACAATGGTTTTAAGAAAGGTGAAAAAGGTGGAAGGAAGAGAGAAGAAACACAAAGAAAGAACTACGAAGAGGACAACGACCAAGCACAATCATCAGCGACGGCCAAAGTCTCATCTTTGATCTACAAATCTGAATTATAAAGAGGTGACCGTCGGCGTACAGCTCGCATGTAAACTTTTTTCCTACAATCTGATCTATTCTGCAATCAAAACAACTCCCAGTCGAACCTTGGGGTGGGCGCGGCGGAAGAAGCGGCGGTGGAGGAAGCAGTTGTGGTGGTGGAGGTAGATGCAGAGGCCCGGGGTGAGAAGAGGGAGTCAAAAGTCTCCCACTTTGTTGTTACGATTACCGACGGCGGCTGCGGGGATGGGGACGATTGCTTTTTTTGCCGTTGCTGCAGGGGCGCCGTTACCGGAGCTTCTCCGTTATACGCTTTGGGCATCGCATTCTTAAGCTTAATCACGTCCAGCCTCTCCACGTATTTTTGAACCCTTCTGACCTGATTCACAGGAATCAGTACATTGGAGATAGCAAAATAGGACAAATGAGAATCTGATGGGAAATCGTCAAAAGAATGGTTTTTGAATTGATACCTGCATTCTTCTCTGGAACTTGGCATCGCCGTCGGCGACTACGCCATCCAATTTGAGCAGCTCGTTCATCAGCAGCTCGATGAGTCTCAGCAATTCATTCTCCGAAACCTTCCCTCCTTTCGAAATTACGACTTCCAGCGCCGACACCTGCGATGAGATCAAGGAAAAGAATTCGCCGTCATGATTTGAACGCCTTAAAAAAATTAGGATGACTAGATAATGCACATGAGGTGTTCGACGAGAGTACGAACCTGGGAAGCTAGTTTGTCGACCTCGAGGCTGATCTCGGAGATTGACTTTTCGGCCTTTTCCATCTTGGCGGCGCGTCGCATCTCCAGAACGCGTTTGGCCTGGGCCGCCGGATCCTCGACGACCACCATTTTTGATCGGTCTTTAACACCAGACATATCAAGGTAGGCGGCGGAATCTCGTTCCTTGTCCTTAAACAGTATCTTCTGGTCCTGCGGATGCAAACCTGTTCGCTCCGCAAGCAGTTTCTTCAGATCCCCTGCTTCCCCAAGACCAAAGCCGTGAGCTTTCTCATTGTAACTTAAAAGAGCGAATATTTTCTTATCTTTATCAGAAAAAAGAAAAGGAATTGCTAATTACCGAAGGTAGCCTGAGAGCTAATGTAGATCTCATGGTAGATAGAGCCATGCTTGACACGCAGGCGGAAGGTTGGCACAGGCGCCGCGACGGCAGAGTCTTCCGAGCTCCGTTTCTGCACAAGCATGCCGCACGGGCGAACCTCCCACTTCGCCTGTTCGTTCACCGGAATCGTCGCCGGGGAATCCTTCATAGGTACAAACGCTTTCACCGGCCCAGTCTCCGCCGCCACAGCCGCCGCTGTCCTCATACGCATCATCTTACAAAATCCCAGATCAGATCCGGCGCTAATAAATCAACAAGCCGTAAAAAATTCCAGTGGGTGGATCGCCGGACTCCGGAGCAAAAGCCGCAGATTTCCAAATCCTAACGGGGATTGTACCCGACTGTAGGGGAGAAAAACCGCCGGTACAGAAGAACTGGAGAGTTCTACGAGATATTGAAAGAGAGCCGCCGACGGCCCGTGAATGCTGGCCGCGAGCCGAGCGCGACAAAATAGCCGAGAGAGGAAGGATGAAAATATTATTATTTATAAAATATGAAAAATGAAAGGAAAAAAAAAACCCCAAGTAGAGATACACCACCAACCATCAGTAATGGTAGACCTCCATCAGCAAATATTTTTATTATTTATTATAAAAAAATACTTTTATATAATTTTAAATTTAGATAAATATAAATATATAAAAAAATTATATGCAAATAAACCCTTTACAATAAAATGCTTACAAAAGTAGTTTAATTTATTTATGCGAATCATTTCTTAGAAATGACTGGTTTTGGAACTTGGAAGCTCTGTTAGGTGCCGTCAGAGTGGGTGGGCGAATGAATTGCTTTATTTTGCCAGCTCACTACAACTGAAGCTTCCATCAGGGGTGTCAATTTCGAGTCACGGGTCGGGTTCGGGTCGAACCCGAACTGACCCGGGTGGAAAACGGGTCAACCCTAACCCGACCCGAGTAGAGAAACGGGTCGAAAATCCGAACCCGAACCCGACCCGGCGGGTTGCCGGGTTGACCCGACCCGACCCGCGAAGCAGAGAACCCGACCGCGGCAGCACGCGGCAGTGGGCGAGCGCGGCACGGCAGCGACCGCGGCAGCATTTTGGACAAAACCGGCCGGTTTGAAGATAAGCCGGTTTTCGGATTGAACCGAACCGGCCTTTGGACCGGTTCACGGTTGAACCGGTCGGACCGGCCGGTCCGGTCCGGTTTTTAAAGCATTGAATATTTCTGAAGAACTTGCTTTAAGATTCGGGATAATCTCCATAAAAAAATCATATTTCTAATTACTTATACATTTCTGGATATTTCGTGCCGATACAGTAGGGCGAATTATTGCGTTGGGTCACCGGATGTTCGGACATCCAATCTGATGAAGCCATGTCACTCAAATACACTGGGTCCCAGTGTATTTTGGTGATGTGGCGACACCGGATTGGTGTCTGGACGAATCTGGACACCGAACGCAATAATTTGCCAAATCATAGAGCGCTACATCATATATAAATGATGGGTACACAGCTGCGGCATACAGTAAAAAGAGGTGATTTGGCGTACTTTGATTAGCCCCCAAATAACGATCGATGTACGCACAAAATAATTTTTAACATATATGATTTGATGATTAATGGATGTGACACATTTTATTGATGAATAACTATTATACCATTCAATTTTATTATAGTTAAATTAATTTATTTTTATTATTGTAATTGTTGGCAATCATTGATGATTAATTGTTAGTTTTCAAACAATTACAAATATCGGAGATGCCCCACTTTCAATGTTGTATTTTCCAAGAAAAATGATTCTGTTAATTTATATATTTAGTGTAATAAATTTGTGGTATTTTATTTTGTAAATAAACTAATTCATTGAAAATGAATAAGCAAGCCCACACAGCTATATTGGATTGACTATGAGATCGTGCTTTTGGGCATGTTTGTTTTGGAATTAAATAATGTTAAGTAAAATAAGTTAAATTAACATGTCGTTTTTTTTAACTAAACAGCATTTAAGATTTAATTAAGTATTAATCATCTGAAAATAAAAAAAATAAAATAAAACTCGCTAAAGTCGCCCGTTAAATGGGCTACTTTCTATTTAAGGTAAGTCACCCTTTGAACCGGAGACTTATATAATTTTTTTTTAAAAGGGTAATCTTGATATATCATCCAAAAATTATCTTTATCAGACACGAATTTTGAGGTAAAATTAAGTGGGAAGCTTCAAAAATTAAATAAAAAATAATATGAACTCTGATTTCAACAAACTTATAATCGAGCTGAACGTCTCCAAAAGGCGAACCCAACGACACCAAATTCGACTCAATCCAAGCCCAAATGAGTCCAAATCAAACACTTGAAGCGCATTTGGAGGTTCAATCCATAATTTGGATTACCAAACAATTTCCAAATGTGACCTGCTTGTAGTCGAATCGAGATGAATCCAATGAGCTCAAGATCGTCAAATTCTAGTATCATTAAGATATTCAGTAAACGGTCGTGATCAAGGGATTCAACATCGGCCATCCATTCAAACCACTCCTAATTTACCTTTGATCTTCCTCCTATTTTTGGTCATGTCACTCTCAAAAAACTATAAATAAACCCACCTTCGGGGGGGGGGGGGGGGGGTGGCAACCAAGAAGAGAAGAATAATTCTCTTGTCAACATACTCCTCGACCACCACCTGGCTGCTGACCAACATCGAATTTTTGATAGTTGTTGGATTTCTCTCCGCCCGTCATCTAACTTCTACCCATTGATGGACTTCTTTCGGCAAAATGCGGACTTCCGTCAGTCGTCGGACTTCTACTCGTTGCTGGACTTTCGTTGGACTTTTATTCGACACCAGACTTCCGCGTGTCGCTTAATTTCTATCTGACACCAGACTTCCACCCATCATCAAACTTCTACATGTTTATGGACTTTTATCGGACTTCTAACCCATCGTCGGACTTTTGTTGGAATTCTAACCAATGCTGAACTTTCACCTGACGCTGAACTTTCACCCGTCGTTGGACTACTATACATCGTCGGATTTCTACCAACCGCCAAACTTCTACCAATCGCCAAACTTTCATTGAACTTCTACCCGACGCCAAACTTTCACCTGTCACCAAACTTTCACCCATCACCAAACTTATATCCATCACCAGACTTCTACCCAATATTGTACTTCCGCCCATCTCCCGATTTCTACTTGACGCCGGACTTCCGCTCTTCACCATACTTCTGCTTGAAACTGAACTTCCACTCGTCGCCAGAATTCTAACCATCGCCAGACTTCTATCCGTCGTCATACTTTCGTCAGACTTCTACCTGATACCTAACTTCCGCTCGTCACTAGATTTCTAACCGACGTCGGACTTCTGCTAGGCTACGGTCCTTTCGACCTCAGTCGCCATAAAACGGTCCTTTCGACCTCCATCGACCGCCGACTACGATCCTCTGAATACGATCCTTCCGACCTCCGTCGCTAGAAAATAGTCTTTCCGACTTCCGTCGCTCGTCAACTATGGTTCTACCGACCAAATAAACATATCAGTAGTGTTTCTTTTAAGTCCCATCATGTAATGCATTTTATATGATGTATATTTATTACATCAAGCCAAGGCTCTCCCCCTAGGAAGAGCCTCATTTTTAATCGACTGCAAATATTATTGGATTCATTCAAATTGGGCTAGGCATCATGGTTTTTACCCTTTTCGGAGTTTTTCATGTAAAAATTTTGGTGACTCTTATAAATATTGCACCATTTCTCTTATATGATATCATGAATATTCCATAATGCAACAAATCTATATTTATAATTATGTTTACGCTTTGTTATATTTGTAAAAGATTTATTAAAATATGATTTGAATGTGTAATTATTTTGGACATTGGATTTCTCTGTAACAAGCAATTAATGTGTAGTTGTTGTGGATATTAGATTCCTCAGATAGCCTGTGACATTCAAAGCATAAGTTCCTTATAATTTCTCATTTAATGTGCACTGACATTTCATGTAGCTTGCAATAGCCTATCCCATCAGATGGCCTATTAAGTTGTAAGGTTAAATCAAGTCATAATGTGTTATATGGTTGCAAGTTAAGATTTGATATCTTTAATCTCTATTATTTAAAGGGTGCATAGAAGACACATGAAGTATATTTATTGAGTTATTACTTCAGTTATTCATAATAATTTGGCCATGTATTGAGAAACTTAAAGATATTCCCAACAAAGAAATGTTTGATAATGCAAGGTAAAAAATGCATGCTTATATATCACGATCAAGTGACACTCTGTTGGAGCATAAGGCAGAATGAGATATTTAGGTATTGCGTACATGAATAATGTTCAGAAGATGATGATGATTGCTTTTAGAATATGCATACTAAGTTAATAAGCATAAAACTTTACATGACAAGAAGTTTCTTAAATGCCGCTGAATGGAAATCTCTTGAAATTAGATTTCGAAAAGAGAATTGTCACCTTGTCAGTTTTCATTTATTATAGATATGGTACCATGAGATGAAACACCATAGAGATGGTGGTCATTTCCCACCAAATATAGACTGCTGATGGCAACCCTATACAGTTCTTCAATGTTGAGGACTGGCAAGACTTGTAATATGAGTTCGAGTTTCATCTGAAATGTTGTCCGACTCAAAGACAGCTCCAATCATATTTGCATATGCTCCTTAGGAATTAGAAAATCTATGTCTTCGTCTAAATTTGGTATAAAGCGTGTTTATTTATTTTACGTTATTATGGTTGTATGTTAAACTTTGTTAAGTTCTTTAGCTTGCTAAAATCCAAAGTGTATAAATAGCTCTTATTTATACACAATTGAGAGAGATTTTTTAAGAGAGAAATTCTAGAATTAAAAAAAAAAAAAAACTCAACAATATTTGGATTCTCCACTCTTTTGTCTTTAGTGCTCTACCAATATATACTTCCTTTACACTTTCTCAGCTGTCTAGTTTTCATTGCTATTAGGAGATGGATGGAGCCAACTATCTCCACCCTCATATATTACAACATATTATCATTATCAATCATCATCCAACTCCCTTAGTTGACCAATGCTAACTCATGATGTCCATTGCCACCTCTCATCTGATGTATGTCGTTGACCGACACGAATACTTAACATCCATTGCCACTTATTGTTTGGCATCCACCATTGACCAATGTTTACACTTATTGTTCATCATCTAATTCCTCTTGGTGATTTACACAAATGTTCATCACCCTTTAATTGTTAAGATTCACCACTAGCTATCAACCTTTGACATTATCATAGACCACCACAATTGAAGGTAGCCCTGCATGATAAAAAAATTTATGTTTTAATATAAAGGGATGAGTGAGACCAATGAAAGAAAATCTTGAGGCAGTTGGGTAAAAACCAAATTATATTTTAATAGTTATGAGCTTTAATTAGTACACATACAAATATATAATCAAGTTTGTTTAAATTATTTTACAAATCATATGATATTGTTGACCTATTAAACAATAGTTGGTTTTGCTTTCACCATGCTACTTTTATTTTATTTATTCTATAAAAAAAAAATAACTTATAAATATTTATAATTTAAAAAAAAAATAATCAACATAATGCTATGAAATTTAAATGAGGAAATTTTTATCATTTATCTTTAAGGATATATCTTTGATATATCCTCGAAAAAAATTAATCAACATAAGCCGGAAACTTCAAAAATTAAATCCAGGATCACCTGAACTCTGATTTAGGTAAACTTACAGTCAAACTGAGCGTCTTAGAAATACAAAACCAACGACACCAAATTCAACTCAATCCGAGCCCAAATGAGTCCAAATCAAGGACCTGAAGCATTGTTGGAAAGTTTGTACCATAATTTGAGTTACCAAACGGTCTCCAAACTTGACAAGCTTATAGTCGAATCGAGCGGCTCGACGAGATGAATCCCAAGATTGCCGAATTTTGAAGTCATTAAGACCTTCAAATGACTGATAAATGGTTAATGATCGAAGGATTCAATATCCGCCGTTCATCCGAACCACTCCATATTTGCCCCTGATCTCTCATCTATTTACGGGTCATGCAACTCCAGAAAATCTATAAATAGACCCCTCATTTCTCTTGAGAGGGAGACCCAAGCAAGAATCAAGAAGAAGGAAGAAGAAGTGAAGGAGAAGAGAAGGATATGAGGGAATAACTCCTCCTCAACCACCGCTAGAGTTCTGTCCGACGCCAGAATTCTGCCGGACTTCCGAACAATGCCAGAGTTCTGCTCGACGCTGGAATTATGCCCGACCTCAAAGTGACATGGGAATTCCGCCCTATTTCCAAGTAATGTCGGAGTTTCACCAGAACTCCAAGTAACATCGGAGTTCTCCCCGAATATCATCTAACGTCGGAGTTCTCCTCGGCCACCAACTAACGTCTGACTTCTACACGACGTCGGACCTCCGCTCTTCGCCAAATTTCTACATGACGATGGAATTCTGCCAATTGTTGGACTTTCACCAGACATCTATCTGATGTTGAATTTCTGCCCATTGATGGACTTCTACTAGACTCTGTCTTTCTGACATCCGTCGTAAGACTACAATCCTTCTGACCTCTACCGCCCGCTGACTACGGTCCTTCAGACTTACGTCGCCCGCCTATTACAGTCCTTCCGACCTCCGTCGTCTACCGACTACGGTTCTTCAGACTTATGTTGCTCGCCAACTAAAATCCTTCTGACTTACATTGCCCGCCGATGACAGTCCTTTCGACCTCCGTCACCCGCCGACTACGATCCTTCCGACTTATATCACACACTGACTACAGTCCTTTAGACCAAACTATCATATCAATATTCATGCTTTGTATTCTCACTATGTAATGTACTCTATAATATGTACATCAAGCTAAGGCCTTCCCCTGAGGAAGGACCTCATTTGTAATCAACTACAATACTAGTGGATTCATTTATACTGGGCCATGCCACGTGGTTTTTTCCCCTTTTTTCAGAGGTTTTCCACGTAAAAAACTTGGTGTCTCTAGTGAATGACGCACCCACTCTCTTATCAGATTGCGTGTCGGATTTTCGTACAACGCTAAGACATTAAACTTTATATATCTCTACCGCCGCGAATACTCCAAGACTCAACAGTTTGGCGTCGTCTGTGGGAACGTGGTTCCCAACTTGGGGCTAATTTGGCTCCAATATCAGAATGTCATTCAAGTCAACTTTTTGATATCACTCATTATTGTATTAATTTCATAAGAATTAGATGCGGACTGAGGGGGTAACTTTGACTCCATCCATGATAAAAAAGATCCTCTAATGCTTTCAATATCAAGATGATATTTCAGAAAAATTTCATCAATAGTAAGGATACTTCCAATCAATTACAAGCTTTATACAGTCCATATCTAGACTTTTACTTTTTGGGCAAGGACTTAATCTTGACCTCAAAAAGGTAGTAATGGTCTAAAGATGGATTATTATTACCTTTAATTCGGGATACATGCGACATTCGCCCCCTCCCAATCAAGGCAAAATCGATCCCAAGGGGAGTCGATTCGACCTCTGCCACACAGGTTAACATCATTGAGCAAAGTGCTCTGACATACATCCTCATATAGGTATTACATCCTTGGTGGATTCTCACACACCCTCTTCCACACAGGTTAACATCATCGAGCAAAGTGCTCTGACATACAACATCGGATTGGTCTTACATCCTTAGTGGATTCATTTATACTGGGACAGGCCTTGTGGTTTTGTCTCCTTTTTTCAGGGGTTTTCCACGTAAAAAATTTGGTATCTCTAGTGAATGACGCACCCTCTCTCTTATCTGATTGCGTGCCGAATTTTCGTGCAATGCTAAGACGTTAAACTTTATATTTCTCTACCGCCGCGAATACTCCAGGACGCAACAATATTTATCTTCAATTTTTAATAGAAATTACATAATTTATCTTCCAATTACAGCTATTTGATTTTTCATATATTTAAATTGCGGTTTAAGGCTTTAACATGAATGCATTATTCTAATTTAATTTTAGGTAAAATACAAGATATAAAATCCAATTTGTAACCAAACAGAAAAAAATCTAACAAAAAAGAAGTGCAATGAACATCTCAGAAAATATAAGCAAGGCGATTCATCAAGAATTTAACAGTTGACATGTCAAACAATTTTCAAGTTTTAATCCTCTTGAGATTTAAAAATCTGAATTTGCAGGATTAACGAAATCCTACTTGAGTTAAATCCAACTTGAAACCAAACAGAAATCTAACCAAACTTCTCAGTTTTCAAATGGCATACTAGCAATTTTTCAATATACAGGTAAGGAAAACATAGAATCAAGAAATAGAGCAAGTGGAATAGTAGGGACCTCTTCAAACTAGTCGGTGAAGTGCGAACTGTGAAGAGCCGGCGAAGTGCGAACTCCGAGCAACCTCTTGAACGTCGAATGCGGCTGGAAAAAAGACGGCTGCAAGACGGTAGCGAGGCAGCGACATATTGAACGTCAAATGCGCTAATTGCGAAAGAGGATCTGAAATGCGAACTTGCGGTATGGGCAACGATGCTTATGATGATAATATTAGGGGAAAAAAGTCGTTTTGAGGGGGAAAAATATCAAAAATTACCCCGCTAATATATTATTTTTTTTTAGGGTGGGCATTTGCCCACCCTGAGATCAATGGGGATCTACCCATGTTGGTGCGGAAGGTTTGAAGCATGACTCCAATCTTCAAATATCACACATTAAATTTTAATTTGTGACAATTTTCTTACTGTTTTTTCAAAGAAACTTTCTTACTTCTTTTTAACGTAGTTTTCTAATAGAAATTTTTCTATTTCAATATTTTTTTTGTATTATAGAACTACGTTAGAAAATATTAATGAAGTTATTCCAAACGAATCCTAAATCAATTTTTGGCTCTGGATTGAGCCAAATGGCTTTAGCCACAAGCCAAATTTTTATTTGGACTGATTCCAAGCTAGGCATGCCTTAGTTTGACCAAGCTCGAAATCAATTGCACATGTACAAAAATGTCTATTTTTAAAATGATTAAATTGTTTCCATCGACTCACATTATAAACAATTTAAGCTAAAATGCCAAGTCAAACCCTACATATAATTTGGAGTTGATTTTAAGCTAATATTTATTTCATAATTTTTTTGATACTTTTGAGCTAATTAAGATAAAATCATACACACACAAAATATTGGTCTATTGGTTTTGAGCGCTTAGACTACAAATCAAGAAATCTTGGGTTCGAATTTTGTATATGCAATGTGTGTATGAGTCTGATATATTTTACCTAAATGTAAAAAAAAAGATAAAATCATACACACATCTCATATATATATATAAATTTCAAACTCAATTCCCGTAATTAATAGCTAAAATTCTTATCCAATAAATAATAAAAACCTCCATAAATAATTGTACATTTACTCGTTAAAACACCCCAAAGATCATAAGGTTCAATAGGCAGAACGAGGACAAGTTCGTAATTTTCGTTTAGTCCAGCTGTCGTAAAATATGCTCTTACAGCTCAACACAGGTAAGCCGAAGAGATTCGTAGTATTTCCAGATTGCGTGCGTGAATGAACCTCGCTGCACGAATCTTTAGAAACCGACAGCTCTCACTTTTCATAGCACCGTAGGTCCTGAACCAGACAAACGTAGCAGGCAAGAAATGAAAGCCAGGTTTTCTTCACCCAGAAACTTACCGACTCGGTCCCACCTGAAAAAGCATTAGGATGGCGGGTGAAAATTTAGGTGTGATTTTAGTAGTCCAACCCGACGCGCACCGACACACTGTTCCTACCGACGTGGGCTTGAAATCCGCCGTACACCTCGCTCGTAAAGGGCTGAAAGGGATAGTGTAACACACTATGTTAGGACAAGTCACCGGCCAACAGCAATGCCAAATGCTGGAGAGATTAGTGCGTTCGGATACCATTTATATTCGGTATTTCACAGTACTAAACAGTATTGAGTTCGGTATTGTGAAATATTGAGTACCGAGTAGTATTGAACTTGGTACTGAGCTCAGTAGTATCGAGCTCAGTACTACTTGGTACTGCTCATTACCAAGATCAGTACCAAGTAGGAGGTGATGTGGCGCATTTTTATTGGGCTCCGAACACGTCCAGTGCCGAACCCAATAATTTGCCCGAATTGCTGAAGATAAAACGCACGAGGAAATTTTTTTTTTCATAACAAATAATGATAAATACAAATAAAAAGGAATAATACTTCATGTCACGTCATTTATTATGTTTATTAAATATATTTAATTATTAAATTAATAATTAAATTTTCATAAATTTACAATATTTTTAAAAAATTTATATTTATAAAAATCTAATAATTTAATTATGTTAATCAATAATACAGATATATTTATTAATGCTTTCGTTATGATATAATATGTGAATTATAAAATCAAAAACATTTATTATAAAAAGAAATTTATTTTGATGTAAAATACATTAGAAGATTTTCATATAATAATTTTTAAATAAAAATATGAGAAAGCGATTAGTGAAGTAATTAACTTGTGATAATCTCTTAAAGATCGGAAGGCTGTCTTTCCCTTTCAAATTCAATGTATTGTTCACTTCAGCCTAACGTCCAGCAATGCCGGAAAATGAGAGAGAGAGAGAGAGAGAGAGAGAGAGAGAGAGAGAGAGAGATTATGGTAAAATTATTTGAGCTAAGAAAATATATGAGGATTTGGTAAGGGTTTTAGCGACGGCTCAACTGCTCTATTGATAGGGTAAGGCCACGCTACAACTTAAAATTTATATTTAAATTAGCATTACTTTATAAAATATATAATTTTAATCTTAACTAAATAATTTATTATTGCGTCATGGAACATTCGCAGCGGTAGAGAGATAAAAAGCTCAATGTCTTAAGAGAGAGAGGGGTGCAAGAGTCATAAGAGACATTAAGATTTTTATATGAAAAATCCTAAAAAAAGGGAAAAACCACAGGGCTGACCTACTTAAAATGAATCCACTAGTGCTTGTTGTTGATTACAAATGAGGCTATTTCGTCAGAGGAAGGCATTGGCATAATGTAACAAATATACATCATATAGAGTACGTATATTACATTATTGGGGTTGAATGAATCCAATGATATGAGAGCTATTCTCAAGAGAGTGTTGGCCTGTTCTTTTGGCCAATAGGATTGTAGTCGGACCACGGTGTTCAGAGGGACCGTAGTTAACAGGAGATGGGGGGTCGAAGGGACTGTAGTCGGTGGGCAATGGATGTTAGAGGAATTTTAATCGACAAGCAATGGAGGTCGAAGGGATAGTAATCAACATGTGACGACGGTCAGAGGAAGGCCCGCAATAGTTACTAGATGAAGGTTCAACAACAATGGTAGGGCAGAGGTTTAGTATTGATCAATGGATCGGCGGTGATTCAGTGAAGGTCGGCTGTGGTCCGGCCGCGGTCAAGCAAGTTTGCCGGCAGTGGTGCCTAAGGTGAACATTAGGATCCTTGAAGCCTTAGAGCTCTCTCCAATCTCCAGCAAAAGAGTTCAAACTTACAAAGGTTCCAGCCCCCAATTTCATGTGGGAAGAAGAGTTTATTTATAAATTTTGTGAGTGACATGCCTTGTAAATATGATGAATGTTAAGGGTAAATTCGGAGTGCTCTTTCAAACGACCCATATTGATTCTTTTTATCATAGAACATTCATCAATCATTTAACTGCCTTGATGATGCCAGAATTAAATGGTATTAGGCTAATTGGATTCGTCTCGTCGAGCCGCTCGATTTGATTATAAGCATGTTCTATTTTGATATCATTTGGCCTTCCAATTAATGTTTTGAACCTTAAATATGCTTCTAGGACCCAACTGAGGTCAAATTGAACCAATTTTAGCATTGTTGGATTCATCTCTGTGAGACGTTCAATTTGATTATAAATTTGTTGAAATTGAAATTCAAATGGTCACAAATTTAATTTTGAAAGTTACCAACTCATATATGTTTCGAGATTTGTACCTGATCAAGACGATTCTTGCAAACGTATGAATCAGCTTCTTCGAAAGAAATGTCAAAAATTTTTTATCAAAATTAAAAAAAAAATAAAGTTTGAAAAAAAAAACTAATATTTAATTGCTATTTAATATCTAATGTTGAAAGCTAACTTGATCAAATCTTAATTGTGTGCCTTATATTCCACCACTTAGGGCCATTTTGGTCTCTCAAAGATGAAGATTTTTTATTTTTTTTAGAAATTGACGGTTCCAATTTCCATCATTTTGTAGCTGAATTCAAAATTAATTTGAGTTATCTATGGAATTTAAAATTCTTTGTTATTTATTTAATTACACAACCATATAAGAATTCTAATAATATTTTTTTTTATTTTCTAAATTCTAAACAATCAAATTAGCCTCTTTCGTATTGCTTGAACCCTTATTTGTCCTCACTCTCACTCCTGGATTACTTCTGGTAATGAAAAAAATTGAATTCCAATGAGGTGAAAATAAGTGGATTTGTTTTTCTCTTTTATATATAGAAAAAAATGATTGAAGTCCTGAAAAAAGTTTGGCAAGGACTCAGTAAGTAATAATCTCTCATATTATTATAGGGACTAAGGGGCAAGTGATAAATTTATAAAAAATAAAAATAAAAAATATATAAATATGCAAAAATAATTTATTTTTAACATAATCTCTTTTCACAGATTTGTTTATTAGTGTTAGAAGTAATTGGATGAAAATAGCGGGAGGTCAAGAGACTTTTCAATTCTTGAAGGGATAAATTGCGTGAAAAAAAGGTCGACTGTGGACAAAAAATAAAATTCATATGTAGATTACAAATAATTTTTACTATGCTAAGAGTTTTAATATTTTTAGGAGGGCAATTGCCTCCTCTCAGTACTATACAGTTTCACTCTGGCCTTGTATAATGGAAAAATTATTAGATGCGGAGTGCGAATTGTCCGAACAAGCACTTGGTACCTAGCGGTACCCAGCGATACCAAGTGCGGGTATTGCTAGATACCCAATACTTGTGCGGACAATTCTCCCCGTCCGCACTCCGCACCTCATAATCTCTCCTTGTAATGAGGTTTGATGATCAAATGATTGCCACGTAAACAGTACACAATGCACGGTAACACTGATTCAAATATTTTTTCCTGGGCCCACTATCATTCATTCATAAAAGCCAAATCAGAATTAATCCATCAAAAACCTTAATTAACTTTACGCCTTTTCAACCTCTATTGGCTTTTATAAGTGATTGATGCACTATTGAGCATTCAATATCTCTTTCAGAGTTCATTTAGATTTAAGTGGCGCATCATTTGATGCAATAATTAATTATTTTAATTATACGTATCTTAAATTCTTAATCACATCAAGTCTCTAAGCCGGTTCGATGTCGCAATCGCTGCTGTGATATAAATATAAAGGAAAAGCATATCTAAACCGCCATTGATAGGCACTTGGTGCTTTAATTTTTTTTCTTAGCACTTCTAACAAATTTAATCATAAATTTAAGCGCATAGTATATACATAATTTTAGACAACAGGGTTTTTAGATGAAAGTCTAAATTGTAGCATGAAAAGTTAGTGTCTAAGTGTCAATAAGGAACAATTATTACGTCCTCTGACCGGACGTAGAACTACGTTCGGCCGCCAATAACATGTCACCACGTGCTCTTACTCTAAACCTCGCGGCCCGACGACTTGACCCGGAGCTGAACCCGGGAATGCTATGTTCGCGATTTTCTCGGTATTGCTCGGTATTTGCTCGGTATTTGCTAGGTATTGCTTTGCAAATGAGAAATACCGCTCTGTGAAGACCAATACCATTCAAATACCGAGTTGTACCGAGTTTTTTACAACTCAGTATTTGCTCAGGATTTGCTCGGTATTGCTAGGGATTTGCTCGGTATTGCTAGGGATTTGCTCGGTATTGCTAGAAAAAACTCGGTACAACTCAATATTTGCTCGGTATTGCTAGGTATTTGCTCGGTATTTGCTCGGTATTGCTAGAAAAAACTAGGTACAACTTGGTATTTGCTCGGTATTGCTAGGTATTTGAAATATATCCAAAAGGTGATGGGATTTTGTTCGGCTCGTCAAGGATTTAAAAAAACGCACGTGCGAGAACCCAAAAAACAGCGGGTCGGGTCGGCGACTTTTCTTCATGCTACGTGGCGCTAAAATATTGGTGGCCGAACGTAGAGGAGCGTACGTTCACCGGACCGAATAAAAGTTCGTCAATAAGAGACTTTTTGGTTGGTTAAAAAAGAAATGCACTGTAAAAGAAATATAATGTATGAGAAATATAGTGTAAAAGTAATATTTTGAAGTTGTTTGGATGAGTGTAAAATAAATTCAAATGAATGATTTTTTTGTTTAGTTTGAAGTAAAAATGAGCGTAGGATATAATTTAAAAATGACGGCCATTACTAGTGGGTGACGGTGGTGGCCGACGAGTGGCTGCGGTGGTGGCCGAAGGGTGGCAGTGGTTGTGATCGGCTTAGGCAGTGGTGGTGGCTGTGGGCGATGGTGGCTGACAACTGACGATGGTGGTGATCATTAACCAGGGGTGACCTGTGGTTGTCGACGATCAAACGAGCTTGCTTGAGCTGCAAAACATTCTTGTTCAAAATTGAGCGAGTTCGCTTTATCTCAAAAAATGAATTAGAATGGTTTATACTATATTTATTTTATTTTACTTTGAATTCAATTTTCATACAACCGGATACCAAAATTATATAATACCCCTACAGTTGGAGTACTTTGCATCCTAATGTTTCCCAACCAAATAGCCCCTAAATGGTGCTCTTTATTTTCTAACATTATTTGAGATAAGCATTTTAGTAAATTTGTCTAGAATCCAAAATACTAAATTGAATGATATATATTGATTCCCTTACTCATAGATTATTCATTCAATATTTGAGTACTTAATTGTTGGGCTATTGGGGATGAGGCCCGAGGAGTAAATACCACAGTGACGAAACAAGCAAGAAAATAAAAGAAGCTGAAAAAATAAAGGGCAATAGGATTTAACTTGGAAAAATTCAAAATAGGGAAAAACTCATGAGCCGTGGGGCGCTCAAGTACGCAACATTGGGGCGTTGTACGAAAAAAAAATTTCGGGTGCGATGCACTCCAGCAAGCATGACAAACTCGAGGTCTGAGAGAACATAACAACTCGATTGATCACCACAATCAGATTCCACACATAACATTAATATCCTCAAAATGAATGATCTTGGGTTCCTTAGTTACGTCTCATCTAGCTGAATGATTTTATTATAAGCACACAAATTTTGGTGAAAGTTTGCTCTTCTAATTAATATATCAAAATTTTCATCTATATTTTATATGCTAAATTTGAGATCATTTGAAATTAGATTAAATCATTTTTGAGACCAATGAGTTCATCTCATAAATATATATAATTCTATTATAAATTTATTAAAATTAGAGTTCAAATATTCATGAATTTAATTTCATAAATTTCCAATTCATTTTACCATATGACTGGTGTTGTTAGAGTGACATTTTTTTGGAGACATCAAACTTATTACTTATCATTTACGGATTTTTTTATGTCATTGTTTGATGGCTTATTAGTGATTTCTTTATTTACCATATTATAATTTTAAGTAATACGAAATATGAGAGAGAGAAAAATATATTTTTTGCGCACAATCTTCATAAATTTATAATTTGAGGACAATTGTAGAATAGTTTGCGCATTCATATTTGAATAGAAATAATTTTTTAATGCTGAATGATATTATACAAATAAATCATTTTTTTTTCATATTTTTTAAGAATTATCAACAATACAAATGACAAACATCATCAATATCAATGTTGATATTTACCAACATCACCAAGACGGATATTTGTTGTCTCAAACAAGAGTGCAAAGATCTTTTTTTTCTTGACTGTTCTTTTTGGACATATGTTTTCTTTTATTATAAAATCTGGATCAACGTGAATATTGTTAGGTTTTGGTCCAGCTTTAGGCTAATGTTATTCCTCGAGACATCACACCAATGTAATATATATATGTATTATATATGAAAATTTGAATAAAGCCTAGTTTTGCTTTCCTCCAAAATCCCTCTCCTTCTCATCCTAGAAAGATCAAGAAGCTCCACTCATCAAGAATTTCCCAACAACATCTATTATTGCTAATAAGACTAATGTTTGTTTTCAACAGCAATATCAACTCTCATCATTGCCAGCATGGTTGATGTCTGCCATTAATGCCAAGTTCAATGCTCATGGCTGCCATGACGATGGATATCCGTCATCAATGACAACATTCAGGGGCGGAGCTAGGATTTTTTTCACGTGTGGACGCAAATCATTAAAGTAATTAAAAAATCCTCAACATTTTTCATCTGGGTTTGAGAACCGCATTAGCAAAATTTGTTTCTGCACGACTTTATTTGATTTGTGTATTATTTTTTTCACATAATTTTTTTCTATCATCTACTTCAGCTTTTCTTTTGAATTATATATCCATAAAAAATTGAATAAAAATAATATTAATAATTTGATCATAATTTACGAAACTTAGCCATCATAAATTAGTTCAACAGAAAAAAAAAAAAAACTAAAGAAGCATATATCAATTTCTTCTCCTAAACCAGAAATTAGGAGAAGAAAATCATTCAAGAAAGGTAATATGCCATAAAGGCCAATGATAAGAAGTATAAATGTTGCAGTAAACAAATAACTGCGAGTACAAGCAACATAAATTAATTGGTTAGCAAGCAATCTCAGGCATGTTCAGCTAAAACTGTAGATCTCATGCTCGATATCAAAAGCAGAAATAAGAAGAGCTTCCTCTTTAAATTGCAAAGATCAAGACTCTTCCTCTGTTTATATATCTCAAGATTTAGATATATATTTACATTTTTTTATAACCTCATAGAATAGCTGATTCTTCTGCTCTTATTCGGACAGAGAACAATGCTGCCTCACCTCTACATGGCCGGTCCCCGAGCGGGGTGGGAAAGGGGTCAGGGACCATCGAATTAAGTATGGCCGTTCAACATTGGAAGCCGGAAGTGACACAAGGCGAGGCCGCGAGGGCAACTGTGCGACGTTTGGACTTCTCTCTTCCAAGCGGATCGAGCTTGCGCGATGATGGATGGTCCGAAACTCTGAGTTCTGCAATTGCTTGCAGCTACGGGAAGGATTTCTATTGGGATGAAAAAGTTAAAAATTTATTTGATTTATCCTATAGTTAAAACATCATAAATAGTATGTATTAGATGTTCATATCAAAGTCAGTGGGCCCCGTGCCCCCACACTACATCCGCCAGTGACGAAGTCCCATTTTCACCATCAATACTATTGCTCTTCATCATCACCCAGATCAATGCCCAACATTACTACGAAAGCAAACACATGCCATTTTCTCCAAGGTGCACTCATCATCTCCATTAAGGTTATCATCTTAACATCTATCATCTCTACCAAGACTGATTACCAACTTCCTAGTCATCAATCTCTCATTTTATAAGAAAAAAACATCTTACTAGATAATTGTTAGGATTGGTTCAAGTTTAGTTTAGGTTATTCCACAAGACATCACAACAATGTAAATGCATATATATAAGCATTGTATAAGATTTTTTAATTTGGGAAAAAATTTAATAAAACTTTAGGATAGATTCTCCACCTCCTCAAATATCTGTCATCTCTCCTCCCCCCCCTCTCTCTCTCTCTCTCTCTCTCTCTTTCTCTCTCTCTCTCTTGCAAGAAAGCTCAAGAAGAGTACACAAATTCCTCACAATTTCCTAACAATTTTGTATGAGAGCCTCGTTGAGGCGATCGTAAGGTGGAGGAAGGTTATTGTCCAAGAAAGAGAGGATTCAATTCCATTGATGCACCCAGAGCAGGAATCGGTGAGGGTCGGGTCGCGTAAGTAGATGTGAGAAACACACATGAGGTGGACTCAGGCACGGGAGGTACCGAGGTCGGACGAGCGGGCTAGGCTAGGTCCGATGTGCGGGCTATTCATGCGAAGAGGGAAGCCAGCGTCGGGCTTGTTCGTGTGGGAGGTAGTTGTGCAGCTGTAGAGAAGCAAGGTAGCAGCATATTTGGGGTTGGGCTTGGTGTCGTGACTAGGAGGCACGCTCGGGAAGAGGCAAGTGGGCGGGAGGCTGAAGGTTTAGGCAGGCGTGCATGTAGTCTTGCTTTTTTGGCTAAACGCATGCAAGAAGCAGCCACGATTCCTTATGGATGGGAGTAGGAGCCAAGAAGGTCACTGCGAGCTGGAGCAAGGCTTCGGCCGGCTATGGTGCGGACAGATCTTCTCATAAAGGGAAGCCGGAACGGCCTGATGGAGTCATTGTTATGGTTTGTTACCTCGATTGGAAGGTTTTGATGACGTCGGGTCGGGCACATATAAGGAAGAAGGTAAGGAATCAAAATTTTAAGAACAGTGGATCAAGAAAGGCAAAATTAAGAACCTTAGGGCGACAGGTTGGTCACAGACTCAAAATCATACATGTGTGGTGCTAGGTCGCAAGTTGGAGCGCATATGAGTGCCCGAGGAAGACCGGCGAGGCAGCGCTGGACAATAAGCTAGAGTTGTGGATTGGAATGCACGGTGGAGGCCATTTGCAAGCATGATTGGGCTCGGTTCGATGGGATTGCTCATGGAGCTAGTGCAGGAAGCTAGTCAGATCGCAATAGGTGCTCATGTGGTTCTTTGATTTAAAAACTTGGACCAAGGTGGAGATTCCTAGGATTGGTCCAAGTTTGGTTTAGGTTACTCCACAAGAAATCACAATAATGTAAATGCATATATATATATATATATATATATATGGGTGAATCTTGACAATTGTATGAGATGTATTAATTTAGTAAAATTTTTAATAAAGGTTTTGAATAGATTTTCCTCCTCAAATATCTGTCATCTCTCCACATCAGAGTTTCTACATTAAAAAGTCCTCAATCTCCTATAAGATACTCATAAGTTATTCTACTGGTGAGGATTTCACTCTCCTTAAGAAATCCATAAAATTTCATATACTTGCAAAATTTTTCCTCAATATTAAAGAAAGAAAAAAGAGTTCTAAAAAATAAAAGTTAGGTCACGAAGGAGGAGGACAGGAAGAGAAATGCGCACGCGCTAAAAGCTTAAGAAGACTTTGCAGATATGTACATTATTAATTGCTTCATCTGCTGTTTAATTAACGGAGCCTATAATTAAATAAGTCAACCCAATAGGCTGAGGACGAGCATTAAAAACGATTTTCTTATGAGCTGAGCTAAAGCTTTATTTTTTGAGTTAAATCAATAGGTAGGAATATAGCACATGTACATAATTCATTTCAACGAACGCATCGAGAAGAATCTTCTTTGTTGGTACTATTTTCTTAATGTCACTGACTTGGCATTCTGCAATATAAAGATATAATATTAGCAGTTATTATTTGATATATTTTTTTTTTCCAGATTTATCTCTCAGAGCTAAAAATATTTGTATTTATTATGATGAAGTTTAAAATATTAACTCAAAATTTTATTGTGCTTGTATTTTGTTGATGAAAACAGGTTATAAGTATTGGTCTATATTGCTTAGTATTTTGCCTGATGGAGATAGTGGGTGGCGGCGGGTGATAGACCGATAGTGCTAGCATCTGGGGGCCAGGGGAGGTGCGGGCGGGAGGCGGCTAGTAGCGAGGGGCTAGTAGAGCTAGTGGCGGTGGCGGGCGATAGTGCTAGCATCTGGGTGCCAGAGCAGGTGCAGGCGGGAGGCGGCTAGTAGCGGGGGGCTAGGGGAGCTGGTGGCGGCAGCAGGCGACGGCCGCAGGAGCAACAACAGAGCATGTACAGTGCATTTCAAACCCAGCCAAAAGAAATGATTTTCAAATATATTAAAATTGAAATGCATATTAAATTTTAAATATTTCAAAAAAATTCACAATTTTTCTTTTACTTCAAATTAAACTGCATTTGAAATACTTCATGCACGGTTTACTTAAAATAAAACAAGTAAAGCAAGTGCTGGCCTTTAGATCTAATTAACAATTGATGCGATCCACAAATTAATTGTGATATCGAGCTGATCAAATAAATAAGATTTGAGGAGTTGAATATTTATGAACTATTGGATGAGGGATGGATAGTCACTCAGCGGTCTTTCATCGGATCGTTGTTGGGCTTTGTGTAAAAGAATTGTTCTTTTAAGGATTTTTAGTATTGATAGAGAAGTAAACATTTTTTATGCTCCTTGGGGCTGATAATTACTCATTTGAACTTTATAGGGGCAAGGTTATGTATTTCAAAATTTTATTTGAAAAAACATACTTTACAAATGTTTTGAACCATCTAATTAATTTCGAAGTAAAAAATTCTAAATAACCAACACAAAATGGTAAATCTATCGACACAGTGGAGAGTTTTGGATGTATAAAATTTCATTTGAGACAGCTTCTTACTGTTTCATTCTGCTTTATGAAGCAGTTTTTTAGTACTATTTTTCTTTGAACTTGAAATTTTTATACTAAAAAATTGTTTTATAAAACAGTAGGAAAAAATTGTCCAAAACGAAACCTAAATCTCACAAAAGAAATTCTTTTGAAAAATAAGTTTGTGGAGAATGTAGGAGTATTTGATAGTTAAAGGGAATATTTTCATCAAAGAGCTACATGAGATGTAAAAATCTCAAATGATCTTGGAAATATTTTTTAAAAACTGTAGGCCAATTCCTTATATATCATTTTGTAGTGGAAGGTGAAGGGAGAGATTAGCTAATAATCTGTTATAGAGCTAAGAGCTCTGATTTTAGGAATAAGAGAGTAGTGGAAATGTCTTGCACATGCCTTGATCACTTGCAAGGGAATGCCTTGATCACTTGCAAGGGAAGTGATGATTTTAGTCCCTAGTTGCTTGGAGGATTTTCATTATGAACTCATAAAAGTCTAGAGATTTATTCAAAGTAATAGAGAACACCACCTCTTGAATATATGCCTTCATAATTAATGTCCTTATTAAGAGAGGAATGATATCATCAGGAAAGATATTGCCTCATGGGATGCTGATAATGGAGTCGATCAAGTGGAGGTTATTATTAAAGAATGGCAAAGCTTCAAAAGCAATATGATGGTGAAAAGTATCTCACCAAAGCTCTAAATTATGCTAAAAGCTAACATTCACTTAATTCTTTGATAAAAAAAACTTGAGATTAATGTCCACACTCTGGGAAAGTAAGTATATCATAACTCTTAACAAGCAAGAGATGTTCAAGAAGATATGTATGATTTTGGAGAATTAGAGTTTGTCTTCTTAAATTGTCTTTTTTTTTTCTTAAATTGCATTGGTATGTGGATCAAATTTAATAATAGATATATGAATATGCTTTAATCACTCAGGTTTCATTTGTGATGTCTTTCTTATTGTTTATTAAATAAACTTTTTTTAGTACAAAAATTAAAATTTTTATATTAAAAAACTGTTTTAAGAAGCAGTAAGAAAGCCGACCGAAATGAAGCCTCATATACTTCAATTAAATATATAAGGATCTTAGAAGAGTATGTAGGGTTCCATGCTTTGAGCATGTTCAATCTTTTGAACAAAACTTATGATAATAAACACTTCTTTATCATCAAACATCCACTCCACAAAGTCTAAAATTTTTTATTAACTTGCTAATGATATTTTCATGTTAGTAAATCCTTATCCTCTACTCCCACTATGCTAAATAAGAACCTTAGCTCCTTTCATGTTTTCTTTTAGTCTTTATTTTTAACCTTAATAAAATATTCACCATCTTTTCTCAAAGTGACTAATAAGAAGCATTGCTTCTTTTACTTGATTATTTATTAAGGACTTTCTAGTAGTTATTTAGCTTTCCCCTATCATCTATTAATATCAAAAGTCAAACTTGTTAGTGATGCAATAAAAATACATGTTCAAGATTAAAAAAGAGCATGAATTCAAGATGAATGGAGCATCATGATCATAATCATCTTAAACAATATAATTTACAAGAAAACAAAGCAACAGAGTACCCCTTTATGAAGAAAATATATATGTGCTTAATTTCAACCATCACTCCGCTTTCCACATAGGACATGCTCAAATAATCACATTGAAAAAGATATATTTTATAGCATTGATAATTAAATGATTAAAGAATGATTTCAAAATATATATGAAGATTCAAAGAGGAAAAAAATATTTATAGCATTTATAATGAAATGATTAAACAACTATTTCAAGATATAAAAACTCAAAGAGGAAAATAATAAGTGGTATGTAATAATAATATGAACATAATGTGCTTTTAATTGTAATTTTTTTATTCTATAATTTATCTTCTTATAAAAAAATTTTCTACTAATTTTTTTTTTAAACTATTAATATCAGGTCAAAGCTGAGATGAAAAAGGTTGAGGGTAATCTTAAAATTGAAAATTTATGCCCCTACAAAAAAAATATCGTGGCTCTGCCACTAGGTGCAGATAGATTCATGCCCCAATTCAGATAATGAATACACCTTCTCCATTTTGGTTATCATATAATGCATTTTTATTGTAAATTTTGATCATGATGATTGTTGAAGGAAAATATTTTCATATGTTTATCATATACAATGATATAAGGTATATATTTATTATTAATAATTATTATTTAATGAATATCATATTTGCATATGCATTAGTTAAGAAAACCCTTCAACCAGAGATATATCCTAATCATTTTCATATTAATTGGTTAAATAATATCTCCCTATATGTGATCACTAGATGTTAATCCACATAAACTTAGGCAATTATCAAGCTAAAAATTGATGTATTTCATCTTGTTTGATTTATCATGTATTCTCTTAGGAAGACTGCTTATATAACCTAGATGTAGTTCATTATGATAAGAAAAATACTTATATTGTCAATCATAATAAAAAAATAATTAAAGTTCCTATTAAAAACTAGCAAAAAAAAAAAAAAAAAAATAGGCTAACCCATAAAAGATTAATGCTAATCTAAGTTCACAACAATTGATCTTGATAAGGTCCTCAAAATTTAGAGACATGTCCAATCACCCATAATTAATCCATTACTTTGGACACCCCTACTAATTATGACTTGTATTCCCTTATTATCTTGCAAAGTCATGATAATAAGATTGGACCCAATATATCTTAGCCACCCTTCATAAGGAATCTACCCCCAATCGAGATTTACATACTTATTGTGTTATTCAAGTCTTTAGTTGGTATTTAAGAACCTAGTAAGATACATACTACTAATATCAAACATGAGAAACTTAATCTATTTATAATTGTTTGTTTGTTATTGTTTCACCGTTATTGAGATTCACATATTTTTCATGGCCTTAGATCCTTGACAAATTTAACACATATCCATTAATTAAATCATTGATAAATGTCATTTATTTTTATATGAGTATTAGTTTTCCCCTAACTCCTTTGATTAAATTCTTTTTGATCTAAATATTAACTTTGATGCTCTATTTTTAAACCCTCCTAATCTAGTGGCTATGATTCATCATTTTTGGTATGCCTTTGCATTATCCTTAATATAAAAGTGCATAACCTGCATACACTTATGCTATATAACTAGATGATTTTTATAATGATGAATATGATGAAATGGATTAAACTAATTTGTAATTGTACCTATCATGGGAATATAGAATGTAAATTTTATTTTAACTTACATATAATCCCTTCATATGATTTTACAACATTGTATATGATGAATATGAATATTATACAGATGAATACTTATCTCGGCTAATCTCTTATCGTACTCTCTTCTCTAATTTTCTCTAATTTTCATGAGATTATGGACCTTTCAATTAAGATGTATTATTGTACATAAAATTTTGTAGATGACATCTTTGGTAAAAAGTAAAGTTCATTTTGTGTGTTTGTCTCAATACCTGGTATGGTGGTGCTCATGTTGTTGGAAATCATTGCTAGTAACTATTAGTCATTGTTTAATGATTTGAAGAACTTTAGATCACAGCGAGGGTCATAAAATTCTTTTATTGAAATATGATTAATTGTTTGTATTGCCTCTTTGGATGCATCAGACATTCGATTGTGATAACCATGTGGATATCCATATATCTTGTAACATCGTTTCCTTATGTGACAGTGGATATTGCAGAATATACATAATGGTTATCTTCTTAGACCCTTTAATGTAGAAGGGATCAAAGTCCGTAGCTCCAGATTTATTATTGTTAGCATAATTGTGGTTGTTTGCTTTGATGCCATTTGAAGTTTTTACAACAAATACTTTACCCTTCTCTTCATTTGGGGTATGAAAAGATTAATTTGGGAAATACTATGTTGGTTTTCTTCTTGAGATATCAAATAAAAAACCTTATTAATCAGGGGGAGAGGATCCATTAAAAGGATTTGCACTCTTATTTTTGTGACATATTCATTAAATCTCTTGAGGAATGATATGGTGTACTCATTTTGATAATTATAAGTGAGCTGCTCTATTCCCCTTTAAAAACACATACCATAAGTGTATATATGTCTAAAGTTGTGCGATTCTTCCCAAATTATTTTGAGTTTAGTGAAGTAAACGCTGAAAGAATTATGTTCTTGTTTTAGGTTAATCAATTCATGTCATACTTAGAAAATCTTGGGGCCATTAATCTGCTGAAACCCATCTTTAAGTTCCTTCCACACGTCTAAGGCATAATATAATACTTGTTGAAATTTTCTTGGATGCCAAATTGAGAATCCAAAAAATGATAACATTATTATTTCTTATCAAAGAACACATGAGGTTGGAGTCAGTCCTACAAGTTTCTTTAAAGTGTCCTCTATGAACCCAAACTTATTTTTAGCATATAAAATAATTACCATGGCTCTACTCCAAGATGCTTAGTTATCCCTAATCAAAATTTGTAAAACCAATGAGATAATGAGGTTATCAGAATGATGAAGGTAGTATGGATCTTCAATCAAAGATCTTACCCCAGACCTTTCGGCTACGATTTGCTAGTTGTCCATGACGAGTGGCTTTACACACTTGGATCTCAGATTTACTAAATCCAAGATTTCATGGATTAGTTTAAATATTGTGCCTCTTTTTTGTAGTACAATCTCTACTTCTCATAACATAATTTGGTATATATATAAATCAAGAAAACGGCCTACATGGCTATATTTACAAAAATAAGTAAAATATATGTGATTTTGTCGGTGATATAATTGAAATGTAAAAAAGAAGAGAGTAGTATTAACTCCCTCAAATGCATCGAATGTGCTAGAAAAAAGAACAGTATTAATTTCTTTAAGAAAAGAATACCCAATAAATCAACAATATATGATCAAAGAAGGCTTTTTTAGTTGGAAGAATTGCACCAGACCAAAAGCTGGAACCGACTGCATCAAAACTTAAGCCATCCAGTCACGTGCCGACGCACCAATCTCTTTTGAGCAATTATTAGGTGTGGACACCGCATGCAGAGATGCATTCGAATACTGTATATTTTATGTTTAAGCTCTGCCTACACTCTGCTTATTTACTGTATATATAATACGTTTTTGTAAATATGAAGTAAATAAGCAGTAAATATTTATTTGTGAAGGTTTGCTGTTTATTTACAGTGTATTTACAAATACGTAGAGTGTAAGCAGAACATATGCTGAGTATAAGCAAAGCGTACGCAGTGTATCCAGTAATCCGGACGCATCTCTTAATTAGGTGTCCGCACCTAATAATTGCTAGAAGATAAGGCCGTTCCATCACTAATTAATTTAATGTGAGAGAGAGACAAAGGGAGAGTGAGAGAAAGAGAGGTTAGGGGGAGTTGCAGGCCTGAGCCTTTAGCTCTTCAGTCATTACTATTCCTATCTTCACTGACCTACTGCACAGCAAGCGTTCAATAATGGCTTCTTTAAGCAACCAGTTTCGTCCTACAAACTTGAGGATGAGGATTCGACGAACCAATCCATCCATTTCTTGCTCAAAACAGCCACCTCAGAACAACATCAAGGTGCTTCGACAACTTGAAAGCTCTCTTAGTCAAATAAGGCCCAATTGGCGGTTTAAGCTTGTACTGAAATCCACTAGTGGTATTTCATGCTACTTTTGGGAGATTTTGTTGAAAGAAGGTCGTGATCAATAGTGCGACTAAGAACATCGGTAGGGCTGCCATTGCAGCTGTAACCAGAGCCAGAGGAACGGAGATATCTGGAGCTGTGGACAAGTTATTAATAGGAGAAGATGCAGGAAAGGTTCTCTGTGCTCTTCTTTCCATCTTGATTGAAGCCTTGCTCATGTATTCTTCTACCATTACTGCAAGTTTCTGAGCTATTCCTTATAGGTGAGTGGTATGGATGAGCCATTGGAAGTTCCAATTCTAAATGATCTGACCATGGTATTAGGGTCGATTTCACAGGTATTAGCTTAAGGAGATGCAATTGAATGTTTTCTTAGGGGGTGTTTGGTATCGGATTTGTTCGTCATTTTTAGTAGGATTTAGCGTAAATCCAGCCAAATGCAATTCACGCCACTGTAAATCCGTCAAATCCATAAATCCTGCTCTGTAAATCCAGGATTTACGGATTTACGACATAAATCCGATAAATCCGTCTAAACCCTAATCCCATTCCTATTTGGATTTAACACGACTTGCAGTTGTGGCGCCGTGTCGCGATGTGTTGTCAAACAACTTCTCTGGATTTAACAGGATTTAAATTTTGTTATACCAAAAATTTTTCAGGATTTACGAGCTAGGATTTTCTAAATCAGGATTTACATGATTTAGTAAATCCTACTAAAATTGAATCAAATCCTATACCAAAAACCTCCTTAGGGGATGTTTGGCATTGAATTAGATTTAATTTAGTAGGATTTAGTAAATATTGTAAATCCGGATTTAATAAATCCTGAGGCTGTTAAATCTTGAAAATTGTTTGGTATGATAGATGTTAAATCCTGAGAAACTATTTGACAACATATTGTAACATTTCAAACAGTTAAATCCGCGGAGTTGGGATGATACCTGCGCGTAGACAAGTACCTGCGCCGCTCAACTGTAAATCCCGTTAAATCCACAGAAGAATCGGATTAGGATTTATCCTGATTTATACGGATTTGGGGCGTAAATCCAGGATTTAAGTCGTTGCCGGATTTACAGTCATGCAAAATACCGTTTGGCTGGATTTAGCGTAAATCCGACTTAAATCCCGCTGTAAATCCGATATCAAACCCCTTAGGGGCTGTTTGGCAACAAGTGGGATTTAATTTTAGTGGGATTTAATAAATCCTGTAAATCCGGATTTAGTAAATCCGAAATGTGTTAAATCCTAAAAACTGTTTGGTATTCAAAATGTTAAATCTTGTTAAATCCTGAGAAACTGTTTGGTAACATATATCAGGATTTATGGCGGTTAGGGATTTAAGTTTAAATGAGATATTTATGAAATCAAGATCATTACATAAAACATAATAAAACCAATTTTAATTCATATAAAATAACCGAAAATTCAATAAAAAGTAAATTACAAACTAACATGGACCAAAATGAGAGTTAAAATATTAAATAAGCTAATTATATTATATTTAGTTACTAATTATATTATTAATTAATCAATTAAGTTAAATTAGATAAATAATTTATGCACTAATTCTACTATTAGTTATTTAATTAATTAACTTAATTATTATTTGTTTAAATTATATTACTTAAGTTAATCAATAATAACTTTGAGGCGTCTAGGCTGTAAGCAAGTGACTACCTTATCTTAAACTGTACCCGCTGTATTTACTTCTTTACCTGTTTTACTCTATTTAAATTTTAAACTCTTTCTGTATCTCTTTGGAAACAATATACATAAGGGCAAATTTTCAATATAAGTATCATTAGGAAGTTAATTAAGAAGATAAGCATAATTAAAAAAATAAATAAAAAGTAGGCATAATCGCGGTTTCATTCGGCGATTTAAGCTGCAAGTAAAGTCGCCTGTCTAACGGGCGACTTAGGTTAAATATAAGTCGTCCGTTAGACGGGCGATTATGCCTAGTTTTAAAATTTATAAAATAATGCTTAATCCCGTAATGAAGATTTTAATCATGCTTAGTTCTAAAAATTGTCCTATACAGAATTATCTCTTCTCTTCCTTTTCGTCTCCGTGTCTGTTCTCCTGTCTGTGCCTTCCGCTCAAGAACTCTCTCATAGGCTTTGCCTTTCATCTTTTCTTTTCGTCGTTGCTGTTCGGCTTCGTTGATTCGCAGTAGGTGTAGATATTGCGCATGTCGCTACTTTGGCTCCTTCGTGGCTGTTCGACTTCGCTCCTTCGACGACTTTCCATTCTTGTCGGATCGGAAGTTACGACATTTTGATCGAAAGCAAGAACAGGAGCTCGCTGGCTGTGAAGTTAACTTTCTCCCTTTCGCGCGCTTCTAATGTTAAATCCCTTTAAATCCACCGAACCGAGGGATTTAGTAAATCCGGGATTTAAGCCGTAAATCCGTAAATCCGGGATTTACGGAATCCCGGGATTTAACGCGCGCACAAAAACCGTTTGGCTGGATTTAGCGTAAATCCGACTTAAATCCCACCAGAAATCCGATACCAAACAGCCCCTTAATGTTATCCTAGACTTTCATTTGCTTGTGATTAATTGGCAGTCAAAGGCAACAGGTGAGGTTGTAGATTTTACCGAACCCTCTACAGTTTTTGACAATGTTAAGCAGGCAAGTCTACATTACTTTTTTCTTCAATAAAGAGTCTATAAAATCTTTTTTTCAAGCCAAAGGTTGAAACCTGCGTGGTTCACTTTTTTCTTCCTACGGGCAGCAGCTTTTGGCTTAAGAAGCATGGTTCATGTGCCTAAGCTTGAGCTAGAGATGGTCTCAGCACCATCTGCGTTCTGTGAAAAGGCAAGCATGGTAAGGCTATGTGATGTACTTATATGGAATGTGTAGTCACCAAGATTGTAAAATGCTACTAAAAAATCATTTCTCTCTTTCAAAACTAACAGAGTTCTTTGTTCTGATTTGCTTTGCATCATGTGACAGGGTTGTCTTGTTGCTCTTACACTCTCTGTTGGTTCTGTGCTCTTCCAGCAAGCTGCAATTTCAGCTTCTTTCCATTACAGTAATGTGGAGATTGTTGAATCCAGGCCTACTCCATCTGTAAGTTTAAGCATTGCATAGTTGAATCTTAAAATTGCAATAGCAATGCAACAGATTGCAATTCTTCACCTTTCAACAACTTCGATGGCCTTTGTTTCTAGCAGTATCCATTTACGCAGCTAATAGTTTTAAAGCATAAATTTAGAGATTACTTCATAAAGGATTTTTGGTGTTCTAGTCTAAAGGAGCATTTGGGACAGTTTTTTCATAATTTTATTTTAGAGATCATTGTCACATTTCTGTTTGACTATCATAAGTTTGATGTTTTTTTTTTTAAATTTCTTTGGTAAGAAAGAATTTTTCATAACATATTTATTAGAATATGATACAATAACAACAACAAAAACAAACCTTTATCCCAGTGGGGTTTGAATCTTTATTCTCCATTGTGTCTTGTTAAGAGTCAAATTCTCATTTAAATTCAATAAATAAAGGTAATTTTAATATTTTTTAATCAAATCTTTTTTTAAGTCTACCTCTACCTTTCTTAACATAAGCCAAATTTAATACATCTACTCTCGTAATCGGGTCATCAGAAGGCTATTGTTTTATGTGACCAAACGATCTAAGGCAGCCCTCTCTAATCTTATTTTTCATTGGAGCTACTCCAACATTTTCTTAGAATATGATAACTATATATAAAAAAAAACTACTCTTAATATTTGTGAGGAGAAAAACAAAGCCCCCAAAAATACAAATATTAAGTTTCTTATAATTCTCCGCTAATTCTTTAAACTTACCGTTCAAAGCCCCCAAAAATACAAATATTAAGTTTTTTCGCTCAGTCAAATTTCAAGAAGCAAAAGCTAATTTTGTTTTAGACCTGATCAACACTTCCCACGTTTTCCCATTATTGCTTGGCTTAATTTTATGCATTAATTACAGCTTCTAATGATAAGTAATTTGCAGAACTTGATATATGGCTTGGAGAAGTTCTTGTAGCGAGCAAATATCACTTCAAAAATCCAAAAAACGTTATTAATATCACCATTTTGAAGTGGGCAAAGACCGACTACAGCACTGAAGATGATAATCAGCAGCTGCCTGATTCAGAATCTTAATGACGATCATTGCTTGTTTCCTGACTGTATTGTTGCATCAGATAAGTAACTAGTAAATTTGTTCTGATTTACTTGTATGGGGCTTTCAGTTGTTGAGTTTAATCAGAGTTTATGTACCCCTTGTTGAGCCCAATTTTCACTCCCCGTACATTTGTCTCACAACAGATTTCCGTTCAAGGCTAAAATGTCACAGGTGAAAATGCTTTTCTTATTTTTGGGAGAAATTATTTTGTGTGGACACCGTACCATCCAGAGGAGATCAGAGCACGCCACGTCACCCGATACACAATGGGTACACACCCGCGACACACAGCACCTGGGTAACATGACGCGCTCTGATTTGCATCTGGACGCGTACTGTGTCCGCACAAAATAATTTCACTATTTTTGGAGCTTCAAACTTTAGGTGAGCAATTTTAGGATATAGTGATTAATTTTTTTATTACAGTCAGTCTCAAAAATTTTATATCTATTTTGTGGTTATTAAAATATAAAAATTGGGATTTCACAGTTCAAAATTTTAAACTAGTTTATGATGATGATGATGATGATGATGATGAAAGGTATGAGAGCAGTTGAATGCTTAAAAATAAAGACTGATAGCCATAAAAGAAATGGAAGTCCCAGAAATCACTACAGCCTTTGTTAACAGAGAAAAACTAATGAAGAGGCTTCATTTCTTAAAGTTTATAGAAGTAATTTCTCTGGGAAGTTTCATCATTGGAAGTTCAAAGGAACAGAATTGAGTCAAGATAACTATAAATATGCATTCTTCGAGGTTTGAAGTTGTTAGTTATCTTGTACGCATGTATTTCAGCATTCAGCAATGATTGCGTTCCACCAAAAAGCAAGAAAAAGAAGTAAATAATTCCACGGGATGATATGTGTATCAAAACACAGAAGTAATCCTCATCTCGGGTTCGAATCCTCTCTATTACGGCCTCGCCTCTTCAGTGGGGTAAAGCACGTGTGGGCCTGATGCCGGTGGTTGGCCTCGCTAGTTTCTGCCGAGAGATTAGTTACGCCGCCAAACGGCCTCTTTGAAGTGGCTGCCGGGTTACTCAAGACTCGATGGATGCCATGATTACACTCTGGAGAAGACTTAACAGATGAAGGCTTTTGTGGTAAGAACCAAATTTCTCTTATCCGATGGGCATTGTTAAACGGGCTTTATTTTGATTATGAGATGCTGGCTTTATGGGCACAAGTGTGCAAGATATGTATGTCCTAGTAAGAGCCTAGCAATACATACAAGCAATAAAAATAATGCAATAGATAAATAAATTGCATCGAAGCAAAGTATTATATTTATATCCACACAAAATGAAGCATGCATGATTTCACATTGAATAAGCACTGTTGAATTTCAGTGTAAATTCAAGGGCCAAGATTTACAAAGACGTACTTGAAGCTAGGGCATTTTATATCTGATGGCTCGGATTAAAGGATTCATCGATGAATAGCCAATGAGTCTACATAATGTTGGGTGGCTAGCCAAATTATTGTTTGTTAAGGTTTTGGTGACTCTCTAGTGGACCAAGATATTAGTTTAGAACTGATGAGCATACAAGTGGGTCTAAAACCGACGGTCCAAAAGCTAACAACTTTTATATTATCAATCCTGTTAATTAACACAGGGCAACGCTAAGCCAAAGTCAGTGGATACAGATGGGCATAAACTATGGCTAGTGGATGTGAGCATCAGTGAACGATACCCACTAATTATCAAGTGGGTGTGTCAATAGGGCGATAAGGATGGCATCAAGCATTTTTGTACTTAACCATGTTACCTTACTACGAGGGATGTGATCTATCTTGGGAATGATCATTTACCTCTATCGGAAGCCAACTGTTGTCAAATATCGTCTAGTATGACATTGATTGATAGCTTGGGAGGTGGCAGTCGAACTAGAGGATGTATTTTCATGGCGATTTCCTAATGATTTAAGTGGGTAGAGACCTAATACTTAGGATTAAGTTACAAGGCCTATGAAGAGCCTAGTAGTGGAGGTAGAGAAGGTACCAAACCTTCTCTAGGCAATACAAATTATGAACCAGAGAGAAGAGACACAAAGTTTGATGCTTAATGATGACTGGAAGATGAGGGTAACACTTAACCTTGAAGATATATGCATGTGTATAGGTGTTTCCTTTCTCATGAGGTTACTAACCACAAGTCATCTACACTCCTTGCAGCCTTGTTATAGTAAGTTAAATTTGACAAGTCTGAGGGTGGTTGAAGATCCCTAGAGATAGTCATTGCTAACACAAACTCTTAGCTTCCCGTTTAGACTTCTCAAAGGGTCTTACACAAGGGATGGTCACCAAGGATAAACTTGCAACCTTGACGAAGTCAAGTATAGGGGTACTTATAATGGAGGATAGCCAAGATTATTTGGTTATTGCATTGGTGGGAGTTAGGTAGCATAGAAGCCTCATTTTCGTGTCACCCAAAAATGGAAGAGGTACAAAAACTTTTCCAATCTTCATTTCCTTTAGCATGTGGAATGAGAAAATTTCATATAGAGAGAATGTTGTAGTGCGTGAATCAAAACACTTTATAAGTAGAAGTCGATGGTTTCAAAGTTAATGTGAGAATGTGTTGATGAATCCAACTAGGGATTCAAGCATTGGGTGGAAGATATTGATGGTGGAGCGTAGTTGTTGGTGGGGAGAATGACTTCACTAAGTGATTGATAAAGTCCTAGTAAACAAAAGCAAATCATACAAAAGATGGGGTAGAGCGTATGTTATTGTTGATTTTAGTTATCAAATAATATCCCAAGAAAAGATTGTTCATGGGATGGGATAAAGGTGTTATCCAAGTTGACAATATAAGCCTCAGTAAAGTTAAGCCCATGGGCATCAATCAAGATATCACGACTCGGCTTGATATAACCCATATACTCTCATGGGTTGCACTAAGTTGGATACGAGTTCGATCAATTTCCCAAAATCTTTTATTCGACAAAATTTCTTTTTTCGTTTCATTTAAATACAGAGCCACTAAAATTCATTTATATACAAAATTTAACGATAATCCAAAATATAAACATTTAGAGTCATTCTCAACACAAAGTATGTATTACAATAATCATGATACGTTGTTCATCTCTTAATAAAATACATCAAATCACATGATTACAAAAGAATCTATCTTTATTGTTGTAAAAGAGTACCTTTGCAGCAACAATCTTCTCTCTCTCTCTCTCTAACTATTTCACTTGTCCTTTTTTTCTTCTTGAAATATGTAAACAATAGAATAACTGTACAGCTCAACATATCACATGTAACCTACACTTGTATTCAATGCAAGAAACGAAATCAATATGCATGCTGGTATCAATGAAATCACAATCTATGCTGAATCAAAATTATTCTATGCTTAAAAATATTCCTACATCATATGTATGCAAGTATGGTCAATTTATCAAGTTAGAATCATGTGTTCATGCCTATTGTAATGATCATTTTTTATAATCATATATAGTTGTATATCAATGTATATATGTTGTATGTATCATTATATCAATTAAGATATAAGTATATCACTCATATCATTATGTATTCTGATGAATCATCATATACATCAACTATAGATGTTATGTTCCTATATATCAATGCCATGCATACTATTATACTCATATGCATCATTACCTTTTATGTATCAATATTATAGATCATATCATATTAGAATCATTATTATATATGAAAACCAATAATCATTTGATAGTATTTTGTATTTATAATTGTAATCTACATAACATAGTTATTAGAATGATCATGTGTCATTATGGGCATTATATTATTATCATGCATAGTAGTGTCATGTATTATGTGAAATCTTCATATTGGTGTGTCAATTATATGCATAATAGAATGAATGTAGAAATCATGCATCGTTATAAGGAATGCTCTTTATATCAATTTATTAGTTTAGGCGGCATTAGAATTAAGTCAGCTCATGTTGTGTTAGAAGTAGTATCATATATATACATCAGAAATTTATGTGTCAATAGCAAGTCTGGATTATGGACAATCATATCACATTTGTCATATGGTTGTATAGTATAACCTATTATACAATATCAATCGTATCAGTCTCATTCATAGTCATTTGGCTTCACGTAGCAATCATCACTCTCTATAACGCCTCCCATCGTATCATATTTATTTTAAGGAAAGATTGTTAACCTACCCTCCTGCCAGAGTATCATATTATATCTCTGCGAACCTAAATCAGTCTCATTCAATCATATTTAGTAGTTAGCTTTTTTTGCAAACACATATTTCACAACAACTGTTCATGACAACTATGTGAATTAGTGTGTGTGTGTGTGTATATATATATATATATATATATATATTGTAGCCAATTAATTTATACCATTTAAATCACAAATGTCATGTCAACTATGCATGTTCGGCCACTGTTTATGGTATGCCAGGTAAATTTAACATGCATGTATATCATTTTGTCATATCTTCATGCATTAATTATATATTAATTGTGTATACATCTTTATCTTATTTTTTTTCGAGGGGTATGCATCAACTATAAAAATATTCTATGAAATATCAATATGATCATGTCAAGATGTGCAAAATAATTATATTTATAATATACTAAAAGTTACATGGAAAAAAACTTCTAGAAATCAAGATATCTTGCATGTTAGTATTAACCATTTTGTTAGGTCCTATCCAGTTTATGAGCTATATAAGATGTAGTATACAATTATACATGAGATTCAGCAATTTTAAGCTATGCAAGGTGTTTGGGATTACTTTTAAGCCTTCTTAGATCGACAACCTATTGGATTAGCAACTAAGCATAAGGAGAGGCTAGTGTATTGGCGTATCAAGCAATTATTGATTTATAAGCCAACAACCCGAACCTGACCCGATTTTACAAATGACCTGTTTTTAATTAATTTATGAGAGTTTTAATGGATTTTTATGAAATAAGTAAATAATATTTCAAAAAATTATAAACATTATTGCCCAAATTAAATTAATCTTGATTTATTTTAAATTAATTGAAGTAAATCTTACCTTAATTTGATTTAGATTTAAATAAATTGAATTAAATAAAAAATTAATAAAATATACCCGAATTGGGTCGGGTTCAGGTTGACCCAAATCCGAAGTGGGTCGGGTTCGGGTTCGGAAAACCGACCCGTTTGCAAAAACGGATCGGGTTGAACAATGTCGGGTCAATTTCGGGTTGGACCCGTGATCCGGTTTTGATAGCCCTACTCATGATGATAGACTACTGAGGAGGGTTTTGATTTCTATAATGATATTCCTGGATCAATGATCTATTAGATCGATTATAAAGTGTAAATAATTTAAGGTATTATTGGATACTATTGAGTCATTATTGGTGTTTGTTGTTTTAATCCTTACATGACATTAGCACTTTGGTAATGTTGGGACTAATAGCTTAAAGCCTTATCAAGCATCTTGCAATTTTAAGTCTCGCACAACATTAGCTATTTAATGTCTTCTAAAAATCAAAATGATCTAATTTTATGATGAAAATCTTTAGGAAAGGCATGCACTTATGCATGATCATCTAAAAAATATATACTAAGATTCTATGTAGTACATAAATAAACAAGAAACATATTCAAAAATAGGAAAATATATATGCATAATTTTTTTTTTTTAAGATTTTTGAGAGGTCTCGCTAGGGGTGTCAATTTTTGACACGACTCGAAACCCGACCCGAACCCGACACGGAAAAATCCGGGTTCGGGTCAACCCGAACCCGAAACGGGTCGGGTTGACCCAGCAAATCGAAATTGACCCGAAAGTGACATGAAAACTCATATTTGACCCGAAAACCCGAGATTGACCCGTTTTTAACCCGATTTTGACTCGAAAATCGAATATTGATCCGATTTTGACCCAAAAATTAGCAATTTTAGCTCAAATTCGGGTCATTCGTGTCGGGTTGACCCGGACCCAAATCAGGTTGGGTTCGGGTCTAGAAATCTGACTCGTTTTTAAAAACGGGTCGGGTTCGGGTTGACCCGAACAGTGCCGGGTTAGTTCCGGGTTCGACCCGAACCCGACCCGCTGACCCGAATTGACACCCCTAGGTCTCTCTTCATCATCATCTCCGCATCATCATGCCAAAGACATGTCATTGCATCAAATATCATCTCTTATAGATGCTAAACTAAATTTTAAGGATAATTTAACTCATATAAAGGAGAAAATCGAAGCATCAAATAGATTAAAATTTTTTTAAGGGGAAGACTATAGCTCTCTCAAATGGATTGAGGTCAAATATCTCAAATTCAACCTATTCAAAAGAAATAAAACTTTAATGTAAAACATTTCATATAAACATTTAAGAAAAAATTGCGTACATTAATGCACCCAAGCGAACGCATAACCATGTACCTCATACGAAGATAACAATAGAGGTTGGCCGACTGACCTAGCCAATTCACGCTTGATTTGAGGTCCAAACATGCCTTTTTCTAAATATTTAGATTCTCTAGCACCAGTTTCAATATTTTATACTCAAATTGGCACTTCCATAGTACAGCAGTGCCTCTAAAACTCATTTCAAACTAATTTGAACTATTTACTGTATTTAGAGCCAAAGGGTTCAATAACTTTTGCTCTAATTAACATGTAAACTTCAAGGAAGGCTAGAATCAAGATTAAAAAGTTTTATTTAGTTTACGGCCCCATTGGAAGGTCTAGTTTGGCATTCTATGATTGATCATTCTGTATAAATTTTCTAAAATTATAATTTTGTTTAGTGAACTTTCAAGCCTTAATATATTTTCCGTGATGTCAGAAAATATGGGGAAAATGATACATCACAAAAAAAAAAAAAAAATCCATCTGATTAAGGTTGAATCCTAATGCAATATTTGAAATAGAAATTTTTGAAATCAAAATATGGAATATTCAAACACTTATTTAAGCAAACTCAAAGTCAAACAAAACATTTCGATGAAAGCAATACAGTTAGCTCAAGTCACTCAATTCTTAGGTTATTAAGGCACTTAAAAGTTGAAATTACGATATATGATCAAGGTAAACAATATCGAAAGTTTGATAAAGTGTTTTGGGTTAGTCTAAAATTATTAGGTACCACTTAAAAAAACTATAAAATAATCCATTCTTTACATGAAAAGGGGGAGTTTGGGATCTTGTATCATGCTTGAAATTAAAGAGAGCTTGAGATTTGATGCCGTCTAAAGCTCTACATGATACTTAACATTGATGATTGTTGCAAACAACCACTGTCACCTGCTCACCGTTATCTATATGTCATCACTTTATCGTCATTTTCTGTAACAACCCAAACTCTTAATTATCGAGATAGTGTCTACTTTGGCTTAAGAGCATCACAGTTTTGCCATGTTGGTGTAACTTTCCAGTAGGTCACCCAGCCCAGAATTGTTATGGGATGAGCACATTTAACTGTGGAGTTTCTTACGAAAATTTTAGCCATTACACCAAAAGGCACCTCAATGTTAAGAGCATAGCTTTCTTTTACTTAAGAGGTTTCACATTTTCTGACATTTTCTCCCAACTTTCATCACTTGACCACCATTATCATCCGAGTCCGGACTACTATTGCTCAACCATCACCATCTAACCACCATCACCTGACCATAATCATCCAACTACCATCTCTTCTCGACTTAGCTTTATGTATCATTGCCTATAAGTTTGATACACATTATCGACATAAAACGTAGGCACCTGCTAACTTCATTGATTTCCATCATCATAAATGTCAACGCACATTACCCATAAGGATGATCGCTATTGACACAAATGCCAACTTCATGGCATTTTATCTACAACTATATAAATACACATCATCACTTATAAGGTGGATGTAAATCATCAAAATAAAAGGTCAATGAATGTTGAATTTTTTTCCTTTTATCGATAATAGTGTCAATGTATACCATAGGGATGTTAAAATGGGTCAATATGTTGGGTTTCGTTTGACCTGAAATTGCCCGATATAAAACCTGACTCATTTAATAAACGGGTCAAAAATACAGGCCCGAACCCTACCCAATAAACCGTTCTGATTATATATATAAATAATAGAGTTTATATTAATTATTAAAAAAATAAGATAATCATACCAACAAATAAAAAAAAATTAAAAAAGAACTTAAACAGGTTATTTTGAATCTAGTTGGCGGGTTAACCCAAACCTCTCCCATTTAATAAACAAATCGTAATTACATACTTGAACCCAACCCATTTATTAAATGTGTCAACCCGAACCCGGATTTTTCGAGTTGGGTTTAGGTCGGGTTAGCAGGTCGGGTCATTTTTTGACACCCATAACATGTCATTATTGCCATTAAAATTTATACACACCATCAACACAAATGCTATACTTGTTGACTTCATCACATATTGTCAGCAATAATGTCGATGCACGTCATTACTTATAAGATCAATACATACCATTAATACCAACCAACTTCAGTGCTCATTGTCGTCAACAACTTCGATGCACGTCATCACGTATAAGACCGATGCACAATGTTGACACAAATATTGGCGCTATCAACTTCATTGCCTATCATTGTCAACAATGTCGACACACTCCATTGTTTAGAAGGTTAGCACGTATCATCGTCTCCAACATATATGCCCATGGACTTTATCATATATTCTCTCCAAAAGCATCATTGCACAACTTCGCCAATAGGACTAATACATGTCATCAACAATAATTTCGAATTTATCATATATTCATCACCATGGACTTTTCATATGATATTTTTTATCTATATGTGATATATTTTCATATTAAATTAAGACATTAAAATATTTCTATAATCATAAACTTTTTAAACTATAATAAAAAAAATATAATACGAAGAAATTTACTAAAATCCAAAGGTCACAAAGTCCACCAGGCCTCGCTGTTCTTCTCATTTCATTTGAAAATAATGATTTTGCCATCGCATGCCTGCTCTGTAAGGTCATTATACTTTCAAAGCTCTCTCATTGGAAAATTCCAATACGGGGCCACGTAAATTCGAATTGAATATTAAAGCTTTGAATTCAAGTCAATTCTTAGAAGATTTTTTAGTTCAATTGAATATTAAAGCTTTGAAATAATAATATTTTTCACACTCTAAATAAAATTATAAAAAAATAATTTTAGGTCAATTTTAATTTGATACTCCATGTTTTTATTGGGTCACATAAATATAATAAATTTCAAGTTAATTTTGTATACCCATTTTGGGTATAAACAAGGGTATGAAGGGACATCCCTCATAATGAACTTAATAAATGATATGACATTAGAAAATCCACTTGATCAAAGCACAAATCTCGAGATATATTAGAATGAAAACATTTAAGATTAAATTTAGAATTATCATAAATTTTATTTTATTAAATTTATAGTCGAACTAATCAGTTCCATAATTTTGTATCATATGAAACTCTTTTTTATAGTCACGTGGGATGGATATTCATAGAAAGTTAAGATGTCAAAATTTTTGTCTACTATCATGAATATTCTAGTATATAATATGTTTGTGTCATCTGTAAGAATAATTTCAAAATTTAACAAAAACTCATCCAATGACTAACATACATAAATTATTAAAGACTCCTCTCATATTTTTAGGATTCACAAGTGAGAGAGAGTACTTTTAAATTTTATCTTCAAAAGCTCATTAAATTTTAGATGTCTTTGTTCTATACCTTTGTACTCTTCACTGACTTAAGAGATATTTCATGTCACAATCTAACCCGAAATGACCCAGAGACATACATGTAATATAGTGTTGAATTGGGATAGACTAACCTATGATCTAAGTTTTGGGCGACTAATCAGAATTGTTTTATTAATTTAAATAGATCACAGAACTTCTAATTGTTGGGGGTGGAAGTAAACCATATAACAAACACAACACAAAAAATAGAAAGCAACGGAAATAAGAGGACACCATGATTTAACATGAAAAAATTCAAAATCGGGAAAAAAATCATGAAGCCACACCACACCAAGAAATCAAATACGAAAATTTGGATAAATTGCATATCTCTCTTCTCTCAAGTTCTCTCCTTGCTTCTCGATCTCCTCCCTTACACCATTCTCATACACAAAACAAAAGAGAACATCAAGGAAATAACACCAAGGAACGCCACCCTTAAGAAAATGAGAATGAAAACTCTAAAATCCATCTCAAAGCGCTACAATACTAATTTACAGCGCCGCAGCGCTCAAACATCTATCATTGATCCATCTGACAACGTTGTGGCTCCTAATTTAGAGCATCGCTGCAACACTAAGCTCTTTGTCATTTTTCCCCGTAAACTTTGCAGCACCGATGTTGCCAAGAACATGATGTCGAGTTGTTCGGGTATACAGGGCTGGGGCACTCAAGTATGCAGCATCAGGGCGTTGTGCAAAAAAAATGTTGCTTTAGCAAGGGTATAACCCCTGGTGTGAGCCAACAAAACTTAATATATCGCACCCACTATTCTAAATTTTCAGATAATTCATTTTATTATGCATTTAACATTATTAAAAACGAATTCATAAGAAATTTAATAGATCGAGCATAATATTAATTGGAGATATTTGAAATAAAGTAGATTGTGTACTGGAAGTAAATAAGCAAGTACTTCTATACCAGAGCACAAAGTACTAGATTTCCTTCGGTCCTTGTACCTCCCATTAGAAAATAGCTTCTAATGACTCCCATACTAACATATCAAAAAACAGGCCATTATAACTCCCAATGTCTAGCTCATATCAAATATTCAAATTTTTAGACCCATATGACTCCTTGTGCACTTAATGTCATAACAAAACTTCCGCCATATATCATATCTCCTTTGAATCACACAATTCAAGTAGTTAAGTATATATATCATTGCATTGTAGCAAAATAAATGGTAATAAAATAAGTTTAGAATTTCACTGAATGCTTTAATGGTAGGCAACAGAACCATATACTGAGCAAAATTTTCATATTACTAGGGATTATTCAAAACACTATTTTGAAGCTTTTTATAGCTTTATTTTTTGGGATGAAATTATTTTCTAATTTTTCAAAACCCCAATATATTTTTTTATTTACATGGAGAAAATTCACCCAAAAAATACATAAATGTCCATAACTATATATTTATAACATATAACAAGTTAGACTATATTTAGACACTCATATACATAGAAAATATTCTTAAACACATGTAAAAGGGTTCAATCATATAAATTTAGTAAATTATATTTATCAAGTTGGGTCAGAATAGGTGCAATCATACATGGATTCAACAGGTGTTACATTTCACTCCTATGGTGATCATATCCATCAAGTAGAATTATAAATAATTAATGAAGTCATCAATACACATTGAAAATAACTTGAATAATTGATGCGGCTGTGTGATGCATTGCACACATGAATTAGATTTATGCTCTTGGCTAATATATGCCTATATTTTATTTGATATGCAATACCCACTAGAAATATAAATGCACTTATTCATCAAGTAATAAAGTGGTTAAGAGAGTTTCAATCCCATGATAAATTATTCTGTTAATATACAAGTAAAATAGTAATGTCTACTTCAACTATAATGTTTATCCTACCAAAGAAAATAAGGATTGATTTCTGTATGTCACTATAGAGGATTACAAGAGAAAATATAAGATACCATATATTAAAAGTATTTGGACTAATGAATGCAAATTACCAAAGTTTTCTTAATAAGACTTTTGTTATATTGATCAGAGCATACACATCTCTAAATCTCTATCGAGCTTTATGGATGCAAAAGAGAGGTTTATGACATTCCTATATTGATTCTATCTCTAAAGAACCTAGAAGATTAAACATCATATGTATAGACATGCAACATTCCATTCTAGTATTCTTATTTATTCTAACATTCCTTTGTCTACATGGGCAGACCCCCATTGACTTGAGTGCCCCCCCTCAAAAAAAATTTTTTTTTATTTTAGAGGGATTGTTTGGAATATTTTGGGTATTTTTGGCATTTTGCCCCCTCTCAAAAAAATTTTTTGCCCTCATTTTATAAATCCTAAGACACATCTCTAAATCTCTATCGAGCTTTAAGGATGCAAAAGAGAGGTTTATGACCTTCCTATATTGATTCTATCTCTAAAGAACCTAGAAGATTAAACATCATATGTATAGACATGCAACATTACATTCTAGTATTCTTATTTATTATAATATTCCTTTGTCTAGGTAATATATCATACTAGTTTTGAAATATACATATGATCATTGTATACATTAAATTAAGATTGAGAGATATTGATAATATATATTTCTTATTCAAAGCACAAGAATTTATAATGGTAATAATATTTGATTCATATCATTAACCCAAAATTATGAAATTACACATACATAAAATGTGAAGAAAATAAAACAAAATTTATTGCTTGCATAAATGATAAAATACAAGAGTACAAGTTATTTTAGATATCAACCGATAGTATAAATGCTCTACACTCCTTTCTCCTCTAAATATTTTATTGCTTACAAAGAGGCAAGCTACTAATTCCCAAATGTAATATCCTTCTCCTCCCCGCCCTTTAAACTTTACATTAAGGGGGCACTATAGTTGTAATGCCCCAAAATCAAATTTGATTAATTAATTAATTAGAGCTTTATAAATCATCAAAATAATAAATCTATCTACATATCAAGTAAAAAAAATAATAATTATATACCTTAAAATATTTCATTATATTTATTCTCTCAAAATCAATATACAATAGCCATGAGATCGATATAATTACTATTATATCACAAACTCTTGATTACAAAAGAATTAAAAAAAATACAAACAAAATTAAAAGGAAACTTAAGAATCTATGTCAAAATCACTCTAAATTATCCTAACCCTTCCCTAACCTGGAATTATAAAAATTCATATAATGAGCATAAAAGTCCAACAAGTAATCAAAATTCTATCATTACTTACAAAGTAAGACAAAAGAATATGCATACATATTCCATTCTAATCAATATAAATCATTATTTAATATGAGCAATAAAAATCTCAATAATTAATAATAAAATTAACATGATCAGTAAAGTCAAAAGAGATCTATAAACTATTAAACTATAAGAAAAATCAATAAAGAGGGCTATTACTCAATAAACATGCTAGTATGTTATGTTATGTTGTATCAATATTAATGCCAGTATGAGTTCAGTTATATCTATCAATCATTTTAATGTAATATCAAAAAAATATTATCACGAGTATAATTATGAAAATAAGATAAGATATGTAGCTTTAATATGGTGTTTTCTTCATTATATCTGTTGCAATAACCTGAATTTTTGAAATAATTTTTTTTAAATGAAAATTTTGAATTTCAATGTTGTGCCTTGCTGAAGAATAAAGAAAGATGAAGGAGAGAAAAGATTATTCGAAGTTTTTTCATCCATCAATTAATTTTTCAAAGATTTATTTTTCAAATCTCATCTAAGTTTTTAATGATTTTGATTTTGATGACTTCTAAATCGATAAAAATATATTTTTTCCTAATTTATTGAGTCTCAATTAATATATATATGTTCCTTATTTTTATTATTATGTAATTGAGTTTCTGCTCTCAAATCTAAATCATCTTGTTCTATTAATTGAGACTTTGACTGTAAATTAAAAATTGAGTTTGAAATTTTTATATGCCATTTGTGCATGAATTTGAATGAATAGACTTGGAAGTCCAAAAAAAAAATCCACTCTCCATGTAAAAAAAAACATTAGCAAATCACACGTGCATTACTGCGAGGCGCCGTACACCAACTTACTCGCCACAGACCCAGTTCTCCCGCAGTCTCCGAGCTCGTCTTATTGCCAATCAAATCATTCCAAGTGTCAATTACCGCCTGGCCGGCTAGCTATCTCCCAGCCGCGCGATGTGGCCACCGAGTTTGCGAACGGCATCGCCGAATGCCACGCACATGCGGAGACCGGTTCAGCCGGTCACTTGACCTTGGCCTGCACGTTCTTCCCGCGATGTATAAATTCCATCTCCCCCTCAGTCGAATGCTGAGAAGCTGCAGACGATCGCCGCGGGGAGAAGCAAAACTGAGGGAGAGAGGCATAAAGATAGCGTCTTGAGGGTGTTCTGCTTGGTATCGTGGTCCATTGTTTTTAGTCGTGATTGCTTTCCACGGGCTTGATCTTGATCTGTAAGTGGTCAGCCCTATCTACCTTTCTCATCTGAATCTTCGATCTGCCAGTTTAAATTCACTAGAAAGATGTTGAACGAATTTTTCTTCTTTTTGTGTTCGCTCTTTCGGTAAGGATGAATTAGGTGTTTTTAGGTGGGTTATTTTGCCTGATTTTACATATTAGAGTTGAAAGTTGGTTGCTTTTGTGAAATTAGGGTTTGATCATGCGCTGCGGAAGGGAAAAATTTCTTCCTTTTCGTGAGTTTCGTACATTAGGTGCTGAAATCGTTTCAGATTTGAAATTTGCAGATCTGTTGGAAACCTGGTTTTGCAGGATCTTAACTCCAATTTTATGCTGCAAACACATTTCTTTTGGTGATTTCGGCTCTCAAAGGGTCGTTTCTTAATCCTTGGAGGGACTTCAGTCTTTGACATCCTGATAGGTTGGTTGTGCCTGGCGCAGCTAATAGATTGATCCTGCGCCAGTTCTGGTTGAGGGGTTGCAAGGTATCAGGAAGGGCCACCTTCCTCTGCAGGGCTGGCGCTTGAGGGTTATCTAAAGCGTAGCCACTCGCTGGCTTCCAGCCCCTCTCCCTTGGTGCCCCCTTTGAGGGTTGCTGGAGGTGGCGGTCCTTCACCCTCATCCTCAGCCTCTTGCATCTTCTTCCTTGGTGATGGGCAGAGCTCTGCACCCGCTAGCTCCATTTCAGGGGCTATCTTATCTGGGCTTGGGCCTGGTACTTCCGCTGACCTGAATCATAGAGTCCTCAATAGTGCTGCAAACTCATCTGGGCCCAGTATGGGGGCAAGCTCTCTTGTCACAGATGCCAATTCCTCCCTCTCTGGGGGGCCACAGTTGCAGAGGAGCTCCAGCATAAACAATGAGTCATATACACATCTTCCGGCATCTCCACTGTCCTTCTCTTCCAATAACATCTCCTGCTCCTCTGTCATGGATGGTTCATCCATTGTTCAACACAGTCCTCAGCAAGAACATATGGTAAAGCAAGGTAATTCCAGCAATTTATCACAGTCAATAATGCATGAATCTGGAATGCTGCCTGCTGAGAAGAGGCCGAGGTTGGACATGAGGCAGGGAGATGCTTATCATCAGCAAGTCATCCAACAAATGTTGCAGAGGCAGCAGAGCCCTCAAATTCAGGCCATGATACATCAGCAGAGGTTAGCTCAGGCTGCACAACAGCAGCAACAACAACAAATTTTGCAGTCACTACCGCAATTGCAGCGAATGCAGGTGCACCAACAAACCCAACAGCCTAGGCCGAACCCTTTGCAGCTAGTATCTCCTGCAAGACGCCCCTCTGAGAGCGGTTTGTGTGCTTGGAGGCTGATGCAATATATGTACCACCAAAGTCATCGACCTCCTGTGAGTTCATAACTTGTTAATTCTTTTTTAAGTAATCCCAATGGAGATTTGCCTACTGTTTTTTTTTTTCTTTGCTGCAGGACAATTCTATAACTTACTGGAGAAAATTTGTTGTGGAATACTTTGCACCCAAAGCAAAGAAAAGATGGTGTTTGTCATTGTATAATGGTGTTGGCAGTCATCCTTTAGGCACTTTTCCTCAAGCTTCTATGGTTAGTTATAGCACTATGTTCATCCTTTAGGCACTTTTCCTCAAGCTTCTACTAATTTTTTCCAGCTTGCACAGGATGCATGGCAATGTGGCATATGTGGTTCTAAATCTGGAAAAGGCTTTGGTCAGTATGTTTGCATCTATTTTAATTTTTGTCTTGCTTTATGTGTGGTTTGCTTAGTTGTGCTGAAATTTTGATGACTTCTGGCCACAATTTCTATTAGCTAGATTGCACGAATTTTTCTTTTGATATGATATTCCCTAGCATAACTAGTTTTAAGAAAAGGTATTACTTTAACTAATGAAAAACATTCCTACCTGGTTAATATTTTCAACAGATGAAGACATTGCATTTAATTATACTAGTTGAAACTTAAACAGAGGTCTATTTGGATCAAAGGACAATAGATTAGTAAGCCTAAATGCGGGGAAAACAAAAAGTAAACTATGGATTGTTGAGTGAACTATTGTAATATTCCTCGCACTGTATATATTTCAAACTGTGTCTTTAAGCTCATCTCCTTCTCTCTGAAAACAGTAATGGTGCTTTTATTAAGTTTGTATACTGCCCTATCTCTTGTTAAATCACAGAACTAAAGACATTTCTGTTGTGATACTTGAATTTCTCTGGAATTAGATTGGAAAATCAAGGGTCTTCTATCATGCCATGCAACCATCTCTACCAACTGGAATCTGTATTAAGCATACGCACAGGAAAATGCATAGTTACATATATGTATCTGCTTGAGCATGTTTAATTCTTTGTTTACACACTTGTGAGGATAAATTCCTAAGATTTAGGCTTCGTTTGGGACGGCTTTTTTGCTGCTTCTTAAAGCAGCTTTCTAGTAGAAAAAAATTAATTTTTAACTAAAAAGCTACTTTAAGAAGCAGTAAAAAAGTCGCCGCAAATGAAGCCTTAGTCAGATTTCTTCAACCTATTTTGCTTTGCACAATTTTCTATATGAATGTATGACATGGATGCTGCCTAAGAAAAGAACTGACGAGTGCTCAATATTTTGTAGCTATTGTTTGACGAGTGCTGTATCTTAAAATTATTTCTAATTTGTTTTCTTTTGCAGTTAGATTTTGTGTTAGCTTTTCTGGTCTTTACATTTTCAATTGATGTTTGTGCATCTTTTTCAATCAATTTATTTTACCAATGCAAATCCATCCCTTCTATTTGTTTGCTTATTATTTTGTATGGAGGCAGAGGCCACTTATGAAGTTCTTCCTAGGCTCAATCAAATTAAATTTGATCATGGGGTTATCGACGAGCTTTTATATCTTGAGATGCCTCGTGAAGGACGGCTTCCATCTGGGATGATGGTTTTGGAGTATGAAAAAGCTGTTCAAGAGAGTGTCTATGAGCAAATACGGGTTGTGCGTGAAGGCCAACTTCGAATAATTTTCACTCCTGATTTGAAGGTTGTAAATATGTTGCTATGTCTCCGATTGTTCTAGAAAGTTTCCTGTTGTTCCAGACTTTTTTTTTCTGATTTTGCATAATTCTCTATTTGTTATGTGATTCAGATCTTGTGTTGGGAGTTCTGTGCTCGACGCCATGAAGAACTTTTCCCTCGTAGAATGATGGCAAATCAAGTATGTTAAAATGCTATCCATTTGTGTATGCTTTTAGAGCTTCAAAGTTTTTCTGTGAACATAATTGAATGCTTAACTGAAATATCTATTTATGCTGTTTTTTTCCCTTTAAAACATTTAGAGTGATTATGATTTTAATTTTGGATTGGTATGCGTCCTGTTATTATTATTTTTTAATTGTCTTTCATACTGGTGTACCTTCTATTTACTGCAGTAGTTTACTTTTTGTTCTGCAGTTGGTTAGCATTTTGTCAATCCTTGTAAGTTTAATTTAACCAACTGTTTACTAGTTTTTTTGGTAGATTGCTTATTGTTGTAGGGCTTGTATAAAATTGTTGCACTTTTATTTTGTGTTCAGGAGATGGTATTTTTCCTGCTCAGTTGAAAAGGATCTTTCTTAACAAAATGTAGTGGTGTTTGTCATGGACTTTTGAATCTGATTCTTATATTAGCTTTCATTTAGAAAGGCGTTCCCAGTTACCCAAGGCTATGACAATTCAAAGTTTGAGGAAGGGTTGATACACGCCAGGAAAACAGTCTTTTAGCTTTCTCAGTGGACTGCTTGTAGTTGCAAGGCCTATTAATTGGAACTTTTGTGTATTTGGTAATTTAATTGATTAAGGATGAAGATCAAAATGTTATTTTCTTGGAAGATGATAGTCGACATAGATGGATGAGATATTTTGTAGATATTTTTGTAAGAATACAATGGATTTTTAATGAAGATTATGAGAATATGATTGACTTTAGTTACCTTAGCACCCTAAATGAAAATGAATATTTTTGTTTTTTTCGTTGTATTAATAAAATCGAAGTTGGAGAGGCTTTAAAGAAAATGAAGTATGGAGTAGTGTGACCTGATGATTTTTCAATGAAGATGTGAAAATGATTATGAGATCAAGTTACTTCTTGGATTGCTAAAAATTTTAATATTATTTTGAAGGCTAAAAAGATGTCAGATGAATAGAGAAAAAGTGTATTAGTTCCTATTTTTAATAATAAGTGTAGATCTAAACCAAAAACATGGAGTGTAATTTTAGAAGTAATAGATCTATTGGTGGAATTATGATATTGGGTGATCAAGTCGTTAAAAAGAATGCACATTTGAAATATCTCGGGTCTATTGTTCAAAGGGATGGTGAAATAGATAGAGATATTATTATTAGAATTCAAGTTGGCTGGTTTAACTAGAGGAATGCATTGGGCTTGCCTGTTGTATGATAGAAAAGTATCTCTTAAACTTAAGGTAAAATTTTATAAGATGATGGTGAAACTTGCAATGCTTTGTGGCTCGGAATATTGTCCATTAAAATAGAAGTATAAAATTAAGTTAAGTATTGCAGAGATGAGGATGCTCGAGTGAATTAGTGATTTTACACTTAGATAAAAAAATGCAAAACAAGTATATAAGTGAAAAGGTTTGAGCAGCTCCACTAGCAGATAAGACTACTCAGATTTGCCTTAGATGGTTTGGTCACATAAAATGTCGATCTTCCAATGATCCTGTTAGGAGAGTAGATGTATTAGATATGACTTATGTTATGAAAGGTAGATGTAAACCTAAACAGACTTGGGTAGAAATATTAGAAATGATATTTTTTTAATTAGATTTAAATGAGAATTTGACTCTTGATAGGAAAAAATGGAAAACAAGGGTTCATGTAGCTGAACCCACGTAGTGGGATAAAGCTTGACATTGTTGTTGTTGTTGTAAGGATCTTTCTTATCAAAATGTAGGTGGTTGAGGGTTCTTTAATCTAGATCTACAATTTGCTGCCATTTTGAAAGGGGCTTTTCCATCGCACTAGGCTATTTTTTTTTCCAAGTCTAAGAAACTATGCATTGGCCTAGATATAATTTGTTCTCTATTTAATCATGACAACAGCCAAATATGATAATGATTTTTACAAAATTATTAAATGATCTATGATAGTCTCAAGAGAATCATTATCATCATTAACCATGTTCCGTCTATTTGGGACATTTTATGAACTTTTGTTGGGTGTTGCATGCTTTCTTAACTTTGGTCTGCGAATATTTAAGTCACAACTCATTGAAATGGGATATTTTGTCAATTTTTTTTATTCTTTCGTCCCATGCCTTTAACATTGATACTTCTACCTTGTTATGGGCAAATCTTCTTATATCCTCTGTATATGCCCAAAGTAAATATACTGGAATACAATTTTAGTTTATTCCTTATTTTCACATAGCTGGATGAGATTTCTTCTGATTTTTATCTCTCACTTTATGTGAAGTGTTCACGTTGAATTTCTGTTGAAACTCTTTGCTATGTTTTTTGTTCTCAATTTATTTTTTTATTTATATATTTTTCTGTTGTTAACTTTATGTGAAGTGTTCACGTTGAATTTCTGATGAAGCACCTTTACTATGTTTTTTGTTCTCAATTTTTTTTTAATTCTGTTATTATCCTTTGTTTAGTGTTTATCTTTGTGTCATCTTTGATTGTCTCTTTATTTTTTATTAATGTCAACAATGCATGAATTCCACAACTATTCTAAGTAGAGTTATTGCTTCTTGTTAGTGTTTTTTCTTACTTTTCCTTTGTCAATGACTTATGCTTATTGGTTTTGTTCTGCTTTGTGGTTTAATCCTTGTATTTTATCTGAATCACAGTTAATATTATCTTGGTTCTCTTGTTTTGTATCTGCTTGCTCTCAACATATTCGTGTATCTATGAGATGATATTGAAACCTCATGACTGCTTTGTTCTATCTGCAAATTTCATTGCATAGTTACTCACACTCGGGCTTTACTTTTAGGTGACATTGCTTTTCTTTAGATGGTATGCTCAGATTACCTTTAACTTGCAGTATCTGGAAAGAAATAATCTATGAGTACCTTATCACACGTCATGCTATTCCCACAGGTGAACCAGTTGCTGCATGTTGCACAAAAATATCAAGCTGCTGTAAATGAAAGTGGTACTTCAGGGCTTTCTGTTCAAGATCTGCAGGCCAGTTGCAACATGTGAGTGAGACATCTCATGCTAATGCATTTCTGAGTTAAACTTTATTGATTATAATGGATCTGGTACTGAAGAAAAAAAAAAGGAAAATTTGGCCTCATTTCAACCAAAAAATTGTGTTTGTTACTGCCGCAACTAAAAATCAGAAGTTGTGTTTCAACTCCGTTCAACATTGACCCTGTCTTTGCCCCTTTTGATTAAGCAGTACACGTTATTGCTTCATATACTTGCAAACTTATATAATTTTGATAGGAAGTAGGTGCTTTTTTCAACCAAATCAGCGAATCGTTATGGAAAATTGGAAAGAAGACAACAAAACTTTTTATTGCAAGAAATTCGAAAGAAAATGACAAGATACAGTTGGATCCTCAATTGGAGAGGAGGATCTGACTCTCCCAATCTTTAGCCGACGGCTAGAGCCCAAACAAATCCTAAGAACTCTCCAAATTTTAGCAAACACAAGATAAAACCTAACCTTAGGGTCAACTATATATTTAAAATATATAAAATATAGTTAATGCCAAAACAGACCTCCTAAGTTGAATTTCTCTCCTAATCCCCTCTTCAATTTCCTCTTACTTGTTGTTGGACTGATGGGCCCCACCCCCAATTAAACTAGCAGAAGCATCTAACAATACTCCCCTCCCAAGGGTATCAAGGTGAAAATATGGCTCTTTACTCAACGCCCTCGTCATCACAAACGGTGAGAAATTGAAGAGTTCGGTTCTTACATATGTGCCCCGGTTTATTCCTCTACTCAGAATCCCTTTGCCCTCTATTTTTGTAGCTCCGTCTTTGCGAGTCTCTTGAAGTTTTTCCCAGGTCTTTTTCTTAGTCTTATCTTTCAAGGTCTCCTTAAAGAGTACTCGGTGTTGGCTCTTTTGATGCCAAAAAGGTGATGATCATCCTGTATAAACCTCCTGGGTTGCTACATCTAGCCCCTCTCTCCAGGTGCCTCTTATCCTCCCATTAATTAGGCTAGCTCCATAGCCTCTCCCAAATCACGAGGCCTCATCAATCTAATTGCCGCCAAAATATTTGATTTGAGCCATTTCATAAAGTTTTCCTCTAGTATAATCTCTGTAAGCCAGTCAAGTCAGCTGGCCAAGTGCTCAAACTACTCCCGGTATTCCACTACTATCCCCTCCTACGTCACGGCGAAGAATTTCTCATAGAAGTCCTCTTTTCTGCTGGTTCGGAAACATTCCAATAATCAGTCTTTAAACTCCCTCTAAGTCCACGGGCATCATCTCCTTCAAAAATAGGTATCTTTAGCTTCCTAACCCTCGGATCTCCTGCATTCCCCCTGTTTCCTCTATAATTTTTCATTTCCCAAGGAGGTGGTTTCTCCCAATTTTCTCAATCATCTATTCTATGCTCGTATACAAACCTTTCATCAAATTCGCACATTCTCCTTTCAAATTCAGCACCCCTTGGATCATAATCAATCCCTCTCCTTTCAAATTCAGTACCCCTTTGGTCATAATTAGCCTTTCCCCTTTCAAACTCCATCTCTCCTATGAAATTAAGCACTGCTTTGTTCATGCCCGACCTCCTCACGCCTCTCACCATACCCTCTACTTGGCTTTTATCCCTAGGAATAGGATCTGGGGGTGTCATTCTATCTTCTCCCTCTTGAATCTCTACCACATGATCTTCCCTTCGCCTTATATGATTATGGTTTGTCCCACTTCCTTTGTTGTCGGAGGCTTCCCTCTCCTCCAACGATGCCGTTTTGGGTTGACCCTCGAGCAATTTCTTCAACATCTCCTCAAGGATGGAAAAATTTCCATCCATCTTCTCATTGATGACTGAAATTTGACTTTTCAAATATGAAAGTTGAGTTTAGAGATGAAATTTCATTTTCATTTGTCTGATCTCCCATTCCAATACTCTCTACCTTTCTTCTTGATATAGGTACTCGGATTTAGGCTCCAATAACAAAAATAACAGCTTTGATGCTAATCTGGTCTCCAAACTGCAAAAACAATACAATCGGAGAGGAAACAACAGAAATCAACTAGGAAAACTTCTATTTCCGTCCAAGAAATTGCTTTGATACTAATTTGATAAGTAGGGGCTCTCACATCCAAATTGATAGGAAGTAGGTGTTTTTTTCAACCAAATTTGGGAACCGTAATGGAAAATTGTGAAGAAGACACCACAAAACTTTTTAATGGAGAGGAAACACGTGGAAGCATGTTCCACCTAAGAAGGCCGAAACTTGTTCCGCCTCAACAGTTGGATGCGTCTAACAAATTTTAATTGCTTTTATTTTTACTTTCTTTCTCGACATTCTCTTCTATGATATTTCTTTTAGAGCTCTTTTGATAAAAGCAATTTCCGGGCCTTGGGTTTTTGATGTAGATCTAAGTATGCGATGTAGTATTATGCTATTTGCAACATCTTTTATATAAGAAAAAAAAATTGCTTAAAGCGTGCTATTAATTCAAATTATAATGTTTTTGGCCTAATTTTATTAGAATCTTAGAAGAAGAATAATGTATTACCCATCCAAATGAACGTCTATTTAAACCTTATAATTGATACTAACCTATTGAATAGAACTGAATCTAAGACCCAAATCTTGCCGTGGAAATTGCGTTCATTGTAGTAATATAGGTGCTGGTTCAGCCAACAAATTACAACTAACGTTACAAATTTAAATTTTAAAATTTGAATTTCAGAATGAACAGTAAGACACATTTTTTGTGTTTTCAACGAAGTAGATCTTGAGTTTTGCATCAGGTTTCTTTGGTGCTTAGTAAATCGATCAAGAAACTTGGATTGCTCATTTTGTTTGTGGCTGCTTTGCACATTATGTTGCATAAATACAAATTGTGCAAGTGTACCAACCTCGTGTATACTCCTTGCCTTATTATGTTGTGCTTTTTATATCTAACGATGATAATGATTGCTTTCTACATCTTAGTGATGCTAATGACTCGGGCTTCGTTTGGGACAACTTTTTTCGTGCTTCTAAAAACATCTTTATAGTAAAAAATTAAAATTTATGTATTAAAAAACTGCTTTAAAAAACAGTAAAATAGCCGTCTCAAAAGAAACTTCAGTGCTAGTGGTTGCTTAAGTATGGTTGACTAATGTACATGGTGGCATTTCTTTTTCTTTAGGTTTGTGGCGGCAGGCTGGCAACTTGCAAGAAATCTTGAACTGCAATCACTAAATGATCTAGGCTTTTCCAAAAGATATGTTAGATGCTTGCAGGTATGACTGGTGCATCAGCCATCCAGTTTTTTTTTTTTTTATTAAATTTATATTTTTTGGTGGCTCAAGATTAAAGCCTTGTTTGGGAAAGAAGCTTTCTAGTAAAAAATTTTAATTTTTGTACTAAAAAGCTGTTTTAAGTAGTAAGAAAGCATTCCCAAATGAAGCCTAAGTTATTTCTATGATCTTTCGTTGGAAAATATACAAGGTAACTCTTTGGATGAGCTATCACTAAATTTTAAACATGATTGCATATCCGATGATTACCATAACTGTCAATTAATTTTGAACTTATTTTGACATGGTGTTGATACATTTCCATTGGAATCTGCAGATATCCGAAGTTGTTAACAGCATGAAAGACTTGATTAATTTCAGTCAAGCACAGAAGATGGGACCCATAGGTTTGGTCCTTATTCAGATGTCTACAATATTTAGCTGGTGATATTTTTTTGGTTATTGCTCGCATGCTTTCTTGCTTCACGAGGCATCTATGCATGGATATGCTTATACTTGTAAAAGAATGGAGATATCCGTGAGGGTATATTGTAATTTGGTGATATGAAATTAATAATTGCAAACTGATGTTATTGGGAGATCAATTGATGTTCAAGGCTTCGTTTGGGTCGGCTTTCTTATTGCTTTAAAGCATCTTTGTAGTAGAAAAAAATTAATTTTTTTACTAGAAAGTTGCTTTAAGAAGCAGTAAGAAAGTCATCCCAAACGAAGCCTAAGTTTGATGCTTTTCGGTATTTTGAACCTAAATGTGCAGAAGACAACTTTCAGAGTTAAAATTGGATAATTACATGGAGTGCATCCCAAGTATGGTGCAAAAGTGAATGCCATGAGGCATAAATAATTTTTGTAATACTATAATTAGAGTGAATATACTATATGATCTAACTATTAGGTAATAAAGTTGTTGATGGCTGATTTTAGTGTTAAAAAAAGTGAGAATGTTAAGATAACCGTTTGGTGAACTATGAAGGTTAGCATGGCATATGATATAATCAAACCTATGAAGAAGACTAAAAAATAATTCAGTTAGTTTGGAAATGTACAACAACAACAACATCAAGATTTTATTCCACTATGTGCGGTCGGCTACATATATCCTTTTTCTCCATTATGCAATAAGTTTAAAAGATATTTCAATTAGATGGGTAAAATGAATTAATGAAAGGATTAGTAAGGGAATGAGTGAACCAAAATAACAGGATTAGATGTTGTGCAAAGTGAATATGTCATGCAGCTCTAAATGGAAGAATTAAAGCTATATCTCCTATTCAGCCTTTGTATTCTCTTATTTAAGCTCATTGTTATTTGATTATTATCTCATTGCATCAATAATCATATTAGATTTTCATTTGCAGATAGCCTGAAGAACTTTTCTCATGCAGCATCTAAGCTCCAATCCCAGAACATGAATGAGGCAGAACAAATTGCTGCCGCTCAGAACCTCCCAATTGACCAGAACAAGGATAAACTCATATCTGGGCGTCCTGGGTTTGGTAACCACTCAGGAAATACTCACCCAACAACCCGCTTCTTAAACAACACTTCGCAGGCTACAATGCCATTAAATAGTTACCAATATTTATCGAGAAACTCTGCTAACTTAGACCAGAATCATCTGCGCTCCGATGCCTCATTTGCTCTTCTCAACCAGGCACCAACTGTACCATTTCAGGGCAACGGTGCTTCAAGCGCACCTGGCCAAAGCTTTCACAACCCGCAGCAACAAGCTTTGCCAACAAATCTGTGTCAGATCAACAAAAACCAAACTTCGTCCCAAGCAAACCAACACTTGCAACAGCATATGATACAGCAACTTCTGCAAGAAATGATGAACAAAGGAACTCCACAGCCGGCCTTGAACACACCTGTTGTTAACGGTAATGTTACAGCTGATGTAGTTGGTTGTTCTGGTCCTGTTACAGCAACTAAGATCACAGGACCAGGGAGGATTGGAACAGAAATCAGCACAGATGAGACATCCACTGATGTGAAGGGAATGATCCCTACTACGAGCGACACTTCGAAGCCTCCTTCCAAAAGTAGTAACTCCTGTATAAGTAACAATAACTATACTGCAAAGCTGGATGCGCTGGAAAACATGAATCTTGGTGATCTAGAACCTGACATTTTAAGAGAATTCTCCGAAGGTGGGTTTCAGTGGTGAGGTGGCGCATATGATGTGGTGATAATTACTTGTGAGAAAGATTATAAGTTGTCTTATATTTGTTTTATGGAAGCTTTGGGATATTAACGTCGAGTTGGGAGTTTATGAGGGACTTTGTTTCCCCGTAAGGCAAACCAACTGCTTCTGAGTATTGAAATCGTAAATGTACTTTCAGGCTTTGCAAAAATACTGGTCAGTAAATGTGCTTCTTTGATTTATTGTATGAAGTGCTTGCGTTGTGATTTGAAGTCGGATATTGGTCTCCTTATTGAATTTCTGAATTTAAATATATCGGAAACAAAGTAGAAATTTTTTTTGTAAGGCTTTGTTCGGGATGATTTTTAAGTACAAAAGTTTTAATTTTTATATTAAAAGTTATTTTAAGAAATAATAAAAAAATTGTTCTAAATGAAGCTTAAGTGAAGAGCTAGCTCTTTTCTACAGTATAAAGATTTGGTCAAGAAGTTTTTTTTTTTGTTATAAACTTTTTTGGAGCATGGACGACAAAATTAACAGTGGAGGCTAAACAATGTGGATTATGCAGTTTGGAGTAGATATTTTGACATATGCTTATAATTTTAAGGTAAATGGAGCTTTTAAATGAACATAGGAAGACTTCTTTATGGCATTTGAAGAAGGATCATAATCTAAAAATATAGAGGATGGTGGGTAATGTTAATAATGTGTTGTGGGGAATTTGAGTGTGGATATAGGTTTTTTTTTTTTAAGTCTATTTATTTATTTGATATTTGACCATTTAAGGTAAACTCATACACAAAGACTCGGACACAAGACCTATTAGTTGGAAGCCTAAGTTTTCATCCAACAAGCTAAGCTAAGTTGTGTGCTATTTATATAGTTTGAGGCAATGGAATTTTAATTGAGCTAAACTAAAAAAATGCATATGAAAGATGTATGGAGAATGATTTGGACTGGAGTTTTATCATAAACTATAACTTTATTGAGAGAGAATTTAAATTAGTCTCTTAATTATTTGTATAAAATTATTTTAGTTCACATATCTTTAATTTAGATTTTATTTGTAGTTTATGTTTTTCTGTATTTTTTTTTTTTTGAGCCAATTAAAATAAATTTATCCACACATCACATACGAAAGTTTTGAAGCTTAAACTTCTTTGATGATAGTTATTTTTTTATAAGAAAAATAGATCATTTAGATTATAAAGATTATAAAATCATTACAAGTGAAATGTTATGTATTCAGCTTCGCTAATTAATTTTAGATTTTAAAATAAATGAATAGAATAAGAAAAATAAACTAAAACAATATCATAGGATTAGATGGTGGTATTTAAAAAAATACTATTAAAAATCTATTTGAGAGTAAGATTTAGGATCTTAAGATTTTGATTGTGCATGAGGAAGCTAATATTTTATAAAAAAATAGCTGATTTTATTAAGAATATTATAAAAATATACTTGGAGTATATAAAAAAAGCTCATAATATTAAAAATAGTTAGAAGTTGGATCAAATGAGCAAAAAAAAAAAAAAGATTAAAAATAAAAAGTTTTATTATAAAAATTAGTTTAGATGTAAAAGTTCAAAATTTTGGAAAGATATAAAGGTGCCTTAAGGAGTCTAATAAAGTAATATTCGATGAAAAAAATTAGCTTTTAACAATTTATATAATTAAGGAGGGAGAAAGAGGTATTTATAAGTTAGCCAAGGAAAGAGATAGAAGAAGTAAGGATTTAGTTCAAGTGAAATGCATTAAGGATAAAGACCAAAAAGTTCTTTTTTTTTTTCAAAAGAGGATATTCAACATATGTGGATAAGATTTTTCAATAAGTTTTTCAATGAATATTATAAAAAGACAATTGACTTTAGTAACCTTATCACCCTAAATGAAAATAGAGCTTTTTTAATTTTTATTGACGTATTAATAAATTGAAGTTAGAGAGGCTTTAAAGAAAATGAAGTGCAAAAAAAATATTTGAACCTCATGATATTCCAATAGAGAAGCGGACATGCTTAAGAGATGAATGAATTTTTTAATATTATTTTGAAAACTAAAAAGATGCTAGGTGAGTGGAGTGTATTGGTTTCTATTTTTAATAATAAAGGTGATGCACAAGTGTATGAATTATAGAAGAATTAAGTTAAAGTGTCATACATTAAAATTATGTGAGAGAATAATTGAGCATAGGTTATGATGTGATACTAATATTTCTTAAAATCAATTTGGATTTATGCCAGGTTAAAGAAGTATATAAAGAATACATATGATCTATATGATATTTATTAATTAAGAGAAAGCATATGATAAATTTCTAAAAGAAATGCTATGGAGAGTTCTAGAATAGAAAGGGCTTAATAATGTTTATATTCAAGTCATTAATGATATATATGTATGAGATGCTACTTGTGTTCAAACACAAGGTGGTTTGAACAAGTATTTTTCAATTTCAGTTGGATTATCTTAAGGACCAACTCTAAGCCCATATCTTTTTTATTTGTTATGGATATTCTTATTAGAAATTTGCATGAGGATGTACCATGGTGTATGTTTTTTGCATAAGATATTCTTCTTGTTGATAAGACTAGAGAGGGGGCAAAAGGAAAACTTGAATTAAGGACATCAACCTTGGAGTCTAAAGGTTTTTGTGTGAATAGATCTAAAACTGAATACATAGATGCAATTTTAATAGTATTAGATCTAGTGGGAATTGTGATTATGGGTGATCAAGTAATTAAAAAGAGTACATGCTTTAGATATCATGGGTCTATTGTTCAAAATGATGGTGAAATAGACCGGATATTATTAGTAGAATTCAAGTTGGTTGGTTGAAGTGGAGGAACAGAAATGCATCGGGCCTGTTGTGTAATAGAAAAGTACCTCCCAAACTTAAGGGAAAATTCTATAAGTGGTGGTGAGACCTCCAATGCTTTATGGCGCAAAATGTACTTTGGTCATTATAAGAGAAGCATAAAATTAAGTTAAATGTTGCAGAGATGGTGATGCTTAGGTGGATTTGTGGCTTTACTATTAGATATAGAATATAAATTATCATGGGTCTATTGTTCAAAATGATGGTGAAATAGACCGAATATTATTAGTAGAATTCAAGTTGGTTGGTTGAAGTGGAGGAACAGATTGCATCGGGCCTGTTGTGTAATAGAAAAGTACCTCCCAAACTTAAAGGAAAATTCTATAAGTGGTGGTGAGACCTCCAATGCTTTATGGCGCAAAATGTACTTTGGTCATTATAAGAGAAGCATAAAATTAAGTTAAATGTTGCAGAGATGATGATGCTTAGGTGGATGTGTGGCTTTACTATTAGATATAGAATATAAATGAGGATATATGTGAAAATGTTGGAGTAGCTCTTGTGGTAGATGAGATTAGAGAAAGTCACCATAGATGGTTTGGTCACATTAAACATCGGCCTTCGAATGGCCTAATTAAAAAAGTAGATGTATTAAATCTAACCAATGTTAAAAGAGGTGGATATATACCTAAAAATACTTTGTTAGAAAATATTAGAAATAACATTTCTTTATTTGATTTAAATGATAATTTGACTTTTGATGGGATATACTCGAGAAAAAGGATTCATGTACTCATCAACCCCATGTAGTACAATAAAAACTTGATGTTGTTGTTGTTGCAGAGATGACGATGCTCAGGTAGATGAGTTACTTTACTCTTAAAGATAGAATGTGAAACAACAAGATGCGTGAAACAGTTGGAGTAGCTATAGTGGCAAATAAGATTAGAGAGAGTCACTTTAGGTTGTCTGGTCACATAAAATGCTGACCTTCCAATGACCTGGTTAGAAGACTAGATGTATCAAAATTTCCTATATTAAGAAAGGTAGAGGTAGACTTAAAAAAACATTATTATAATATATTAGAAATGACATTTTTTATTAAATTTAACTAAAAATTGAATCTTAATATGCCACAATAAAGAAAAAATGATTCATATCATATAATGAGATAAAAAAGCTTAATTTTGTTTTTATTTGTTATTCAAACAATGATCTTCACACAAACATTAACTTTGAAACTCATGCAATCAGTTTAACAATTTTTTTTCTTAAATATCTCATTTGACTTTTCATTGGTCACCCCAATATTCTCCCTCTCCATATTATCTACAATACAAGTAAATTAAACAAAAACATCTACATTATTTTCAAATAAATCAACAATTTTGATTGCAAACATACAAAATTCAATGATTATTTAACCCTCAAATAATTTCATAAAATTTTCAATTATACTTAAAAATTCTTGATTTAAATCTATTCAAACTTAAACCTAAATGCTCTTAATACCATTGAATCTATATACCCATCTAGACACCCGTTGTGAATATAATTTAACTTAAAATAATATTATGATGATCCTAAAATTGCTTCTTAAAAAATTATTTAATATTTAGATGTTTAAAGACATAAAATTTATGCTTCATCAAATAAAAAAATCAAATTATATAATGATTGACTAATTCAACGGAAAATAACCCTATCATAAGTGTGCTAAATTCGAGAAATAGCATTGTACTAAAAAAATAACAAAATTTGACAGATGATATTTAACTTCCATATAACTAATATTTTAATAATATTAAACCAAACTTCTCCTAAAAATTAATTATTATTAATAAACCTTGCTAATCACGCCCAAATAAAAAAAGCACGCACTAATGATGATGTATCGACCACATGAGACGTGGCAACATCTCCCCAAGTTTCTTTTATTTTTATGTTTGGCTCTGATCAGTCAGGCGGACCCTTATTTAAGAGTGGTTTGGGACGGCTTTTTTATGGATTTCTAAAACGGAATTTTAGTACAAAATTAACGAAGCCTTAGGTTTTGTTTGGGACGACTTTTTTATTGCTTCTGAAAACGAAATTTTAGTACAATAATTAAAAAATTTGTACTACAACTCCGTTTTAAAAAACAATAAAAAAACCGTCACAAATGAAGTTAGTTAAAAAATAACTTCAAAAACCTTGTCTGATAAACGTCACATTCAAAAGAGAAAAAAATATTCCCAATGCAAAAATTGCATCGCATACCTTAAAAAGCATGTGCAATTTTTTTATTTTTTTTTTCAGATTTTTCTAGAAAGAATTAGAATTAGCCGGTCAGCAAGATATTTAAAACCCTGCGGGTTCCGCAATTTAGACTAGTAAATTAGATTCCAGCAATAAGCAAACTTACAAGAACAAACTCAATCTGCATCTGAACAGTAGCCTTCCGTTATCTGGCAAATTATTCTGTGGGAAACCACACGCAAGCTTTCGTTCTTTTATTACACTTTTGTTGTATTTTTGCAAAAATAAAACTAATATATAATTTTAACTGCATATTAGCTATTCTTTTATAAAAATAAAAGAAATGCGCAATAAAAGTGCAGCCAATATTTTATTCATTGAGTATTGGCTGCCTTTTTGTAGCATTTTTTGCAAATACTCAACAAAAGTATAATAAAAGTACAGCTAATATGCAATTAAAATTGTATATTAACTGACTTTTGCAAAAATACATTAAAAGCACAACAAATCCGAATGTAAGCTTTCGTGCGGTCTCTGCACAAAATAAATTTGCCTGTTATCTGAGAAGGAAGGAAAATATCCTCCTTCGATCACTCGGAAGGCATACTTTAACCCCTGTAACAAATTCACAGTTCATACAATACAAAGCTTCGAACTCAAAATTGAAAAGAAAATTTACATGTACAGATTACTATGATCACTTGATCAGGCATCATTGAGAAGCTATTTAACATACGGTAAATTAAAAAAAAATATATTAGGATCTTTTTTAGATCGCTAATTTTGCCTTGGTATAACTCCAACTGATTTAAAAAACTTACAGATGGAGGGGAGAGATCTACTCTTGAATCAACCCCTTGGGACAGATTAACACTGAATCCACACAGAGACCCCCTTTTGTGTGAGTACAGTCTATTTGCTTCATAGAGAACTTGAGTTTAGTTGGAACATCTGCGCTCCCGGCCATAAAATCACCAACATGGTAGCGTATCCAACGGCCAGGATCAGCTAGTTTGCATTGGCACAAAGCATGCTGGCCGTCCGAAGTCCACAGCTGGAAGCGGACAGGCTTGATGTCCCAGCCATGGATGTGCTCGGTGTGGCATACACGGCGGCCAAGACGCCTCGAGGGTCGTCCCAGGTGAAGGCGGAAGTATAGGCTGTATGTGCCAGGAGGGAAGCAGAATTCAATTTCCCCATCTACCTCAAACCACCATATCTGATGAAGATAAGCAACTGAATGGAATCTGCAAAAGAAATGACCTCAGATTCACATCTTTTTATCACTTTTTTTTATATTTCATCGGCATTATCATGATAAGAACTTGTTTTACAGAGGAGCGGATTAATCTTCATAATTAGTAGAAGGTGCATGGATAAATAAAAATTTAAATAAGAGCAACTGCGTCAAATTAAATGGCACATTCTACTGAATATGTCAAACTGTTTTGGCACATTTAGACTATGCCAAATAATTTAACACATTCAGTATAATGCACCATTTAAATGGTGCAGTCCACTTTTTTAAAGAGTGGTCCAGCGCAAGAGAGGCACTGAGAGAGAGAAAGAGACATGGTGGAGAGAGTGGCATGGAGAGAGACAAGTAGGAAGAGAGTGGTGGGGAGAGATGAGAGGGGGGAGAGAGATAGCAGCTTTTTATTTTATATTTTAATTTAAAATATATTTTATTATATAACTCTATTAAGACATTATTATCATATTTTATTTTATTTTTATATTTTTAATTGATTTTTTGAAATAAAATAAAATAAAATAAATTTAATGTCTTAAATCTGTTTTTGAAAAATATTCATAATAATTTTTGCTTTTTTTAATACCCTGTATATCACGTGTTTAATGAATATATCATGCTTTTTGTATCAATAAATTAGTAACAGTGTTAATAATAAATCCACACAGTAGTATGAATAATGCCTCAATAACATTCATTTTAATAGTTACACTAAACAAATAAGAATCTAGATATCACGATTTTTTTAGCATCGATGTCAGTATAAGTAAACCGTTAGTTCAGTAAACAGAATCGTCATTCTTTGGCCGTCCGCACAATAATAATCTCCTTATAACTCTTAATCAATTTATCACGTGAATCAATAGAGAATAACAACAAAACACAATATTTAAAAGAAAGTCATACTTCAATAACATTTATTTTAATAGTTACACCAAACAAATAAGAATTCTAGCTATCACGGTATTTTTTTAGTATCGGTATCAGTATCGGTAAACCGTAAATTCAATAAACATAATCGTCACACTTTGCCCGTCGGCACAATAATCATCTCCTTATAACTCTTAATCAGTGTATCACGTAAATTAGTAGAGAATAGCACCAAAACACAATATTTAAAAGAAAATTCATCGACCCACCATTTTGTACAAATCAATCAGTCTCCAACCACTCTCTTTGCCCCCTCTCATCTCTCTCCCCACTCATCTCTCTCCACCCCACTCTCTCTCTCACCCATCTCTCTTTCTCTCTCTCTTTCCATGCCATTTCTTGCGCCTGGCAGTTTTTAAAAAAGTGGAATATCCCAAATTAAATGGTGCATTCAACTAAATGCTTGAATGCGCCAAATTGTTAGGCATAATCTAAATGCACCAAATAGTTTAACACATTCAATAGAATGCGCCATTTAATTTAGCTCAGTCACTCATATTTAAATTTGTATTAATTCATGCTCCTGCTAATTAAGGAGATTAGCCTGCTCCTTTATAAAATAAGTCCTAATGATAATATGAGCAGAAGCACATAATGATTAACATGGAACCCAACTAGCTCGACATTAAGCCTGGATGGACGATAAAGCTGCTTAATACTAAATAAGATTGTGATCCTAATACTACTAGCTTGACAGCACCTTAATAATAAAATTTAGGCCAAAATTTATAATTGATAATAATCAAGCATTCATTTGCAAAGATATACTATTTCTTTCAATATATAACTAATAAAAGGCCACCACAAATAGTTGTCAATGAAAACTTGCTACAGAACATGATCAACCAAAGATAAAGAGGTGAATAATAGTCATAGGAAGTTAATGTTGTGATATAAGATATACAGCAGCAATCAAAAGGTCAGTCACATGCTTCCTTTCTTAAAAGGGCCAAAATTACTCCCAAAATAAGAGTTCTGCATCACAATTAGTAGTTTTTATCAATAAAACAGTGTAGCGGTCAATCTAGTCTTCTAATGGTTCAATATATCACTGGGAAACCCAAAAACTAAAAAAATTTCAATGCATAGTTTTTTCCCCTTGCAAATTATTTAATTTTCCTTCTTTTCCCCAAAGAAAATGTTAGGATCTTGGAAGATGTTCTTGAGAGAGAGAGGGAGGGAGAGAGAGAGACACCAAATTGGAGGAAATACAAATTAGCTTTACTAGATTTTTTCCCCAACTCTTACATCAACCCAAGGTCTCTATTTATAGAGCATTACCAAGGTGTGATAACATGCATGAGCAAAAAAGCCTAAAACTAAAACAACTCATAACAATCTCCACCTTGATTTAGTTTTACAAAAAACCAAAGAACCACTCGTCACAAGAACTCTAACTTATTGCAATCCAACAGATTGCCCTGGACACCCGTGCGAGCTCCTACCTGCGACTTCGCACGATTCACCCGTCCAATCCTAAGTTCCGACCATCTTGCATCCACGAGGTTCTTGATGCTTCAACATGCTCCTATAATTCTCCGCCTTGATCGAATTCAAGATCAAGAGTCTCTCTCTCCGCCTCTGCAGCTGCCTTTCGTGATCAAGAACAAGGACGAACCAATCGTTCCATCTTCTGCAAGGCCAGTTCTCCAATCTTGCCGGTCTTTCTACGCCTCGTGCCCGCGCCCTGAGCCTCAAGCTTCTCTACAGCGCCTTGCACTCCTGTGCGACCTCTTCGTGCACCGCACGACCTCGCACTCCCGTCACTACTCCTCAAGAACAACCAGACTCTATCTCAAAGATCTTCCGGTCTCCACCTCAAGTCCAAAACTCCCCTCAAATCTTGACCGTAAGAACTTCAACAAGACCTTGTCGCAAACTGTTCATCCACGGCCTCTGTGCTCGGCCCGCCAGTGAGAATCCCGCCGGCCCTGGTGCTCGGACCTTGTATGCCCAAAATGAGGCACTTCGCATGCTCACCTGCAAGGCCCGACGCCACTTGTGGCCAACCTTCACGGAAGGAGACCCGTCCGCTTCTGCTGTGCTCGACTTGACGTCGGCTTACCTCCGTTCGTTCGGCTGATTTCCTCAAGTAAGAAAAGATGAGCGAACGTCCGCTTCCAACGACAACATCCGCGTCGGATCCGTCTCTGGCTGTGCCTCCGGTATCCGAACTCAGCTAGACGTCCGGCCTGCTTGCTCCAGTTAGCCCGATCCAGCGGCTCTGCTTGACTCCTTTGAGTCCGACCTTCGCCGAATCCGCGAACCACGCCAACCTGCCTCGCGTGTTCGCGAGACCCACGACGCCACCTCCTGTTTGATCAAGAAGCACACGCTGGCGACCCTTCCGATCAGACTTTGTCTGATCCGCATGTCCGTGTATCAAAAGCCGAATGCTCCACCTCAAGAACGCATTCCTCCATCTCCCTAGCTCTGATACCATTTGTTAGGATCTTGGAAGATGTTTTTGAGAGAGAGAGGGAGGGAGAGAGAGACCAAATTGGAGGAAATACAAATTAGTTTTACTAGATTTTTCCCCAACTCTTACAACAACCCAAGGCCTCTATTTATAGAGCATTACCAAGGTGTGATAGCATTCATGAGCAAAAAAGCCTAAAACTAAAACAACTCATAACAGAAAACAAGGAAATGTATTTCAAAATTAAGCAAAGGTACTAACAACAAGGGTAAGAATAATTAGAAGAAAAATTGAATCATTCCATTTAAAGAGCATAAACTGGCCTCATAATTGTAGGCAGTTCAACAACAAGAACCAAAGACCGTCATCCCTGCCATACAAAAATAGCTCGAAGATGGCAATGCTACAGCTCAACGCCAAATTGGGAAGGATCACAACTGCGATCGGAGAGTAAGCGTTGGGTTCTTGCTTGCGTGTGATGTTAGGATCTTGAATGAGGAAGAAGTCTTTCCTTCATGAGCTTCTTGGGAGAGGAGGGGGAGAGAGAAAGGGAGAGGTAGAGAGCTAATCTCAAATTCTTATTGCTTAATCATGACATTATTACAACCTAAAGCCCCAATTTATAGACAACTAAAAGCTACACTAATTGTTATACAAGCCGTTCAAAAAACCTAAAGAAAATACAATTCTAAATCTATGACCAATATCCAACAAGCCGTTCAAAAAACCAATATTCAAGATCCTAACATCTGCTATTGTATTTTCTTTAGGCTTGTATAGCCATTAGTATAGTTTTTAGTTGCTTATAAATAGGGGTTTTAGGTTGTAATAATGTCATGATTAAGCAATAAGAATTTGAGATTAGCTCTCTCCCTCCTCTCCCAAGAAGCTCATGAAGGAAGGGTTTCTTCCTCATTCAATATCCTAACAACAAACAAAAAAACTGAACCAAAACTAGCATTTAAGAAACAAAAAGCCTATAATCAGAATGCATATTCAGATGTTGGACCACTTCACAAACGCATTACTATTTCAGCAATTGACATCCAGCGTTCACAAATGAACTTCTACCTTTAAGAGAGGAAAAAAGAAAAACAGAAGAAGAAAAAGAAAAACCTTTTGATCCTCAAGAGACGAACCTAATTGCAAAAATGTTTATCACCTCTCGTCTTCTTTTTTTTTTTTTTAACTTTCCTAAGCTTCCCAAGTTTCCTAGGATGGAAAATATCAACTTTAGACCTCAAAATGTGGGTTTCATGCACTGGTACGCTGAAACATGCTATGAAATTCAACAGGCGTTTTCCTTGGTTCCCATCTATCAATTAGTCAGCTGGGCACTCAAATTGGCAATTGAAGGAGAATACAACACTGAAATGTATATATTATAGTGGAGCTGAACAACCAAAAACAATTCTAACCAAGAAAAAAAAATTAAAGATGACCCTACCATCAAAAACTTTGATCAGCAAAAGATTTTATATAATATTCATAGTAAAAAAAGCCTTTGTATCACAATAAAGTGAAAAGTTTGTGGCTTTAGCGAAGACTGAAATACAGAACAAAAGGAACCATAAATCAATTGAGCTCAACCATCGCAAAGCCTCCAAACAGCGCTCAAACTATGGAAAACGCAGATTATAAGCTAAAATACTGACTTGGCGAATCAAAAAGAATAATTGCAGCCTAAATTGTGTCAATGAAAATAGTAATTATATTTACTTATTTAACTAGAAAAAATACAAAAAAAAGAACAATACCTGGATTCCTCAGTGGGAATATTATTCCAGTACCTCCGATCATCTATCCCTGTTATAAGCAAAGCCTTTGAAGAAATAGACATGCAAAGCCTTCCCCCGTACTTCTCTAGCCAGAATTCCTGCCGCCGACAAAAACCCAAAAACAATAAAACAACAGCAGATACAGTTTTCCGCAGCTACAGTTGAAACAGGAACCAGCTTTTCCATCTACTGTTTGGCTACAAGCAGGATTACAGTCAAAATTTAGTAAAGTTTTGAATCCAGATTTAATGATTTTTTGGAGGATTAACCTGAAAACTGTTTGACATAATTGTTAAACTTCGGTAAATCGTAATGAACTGTTAGACTATTAGTTTCTGGATATAAAATTTACGATTTATTAGAGAAAGAAAGCCTTAAATCTTTTAAATCTTTTGAATGATGGGAGTTAAAAAATACTGAATTCAATCAATAACAAGGCCGCTACTGAAATTAGCAAATAGTAGTATTCAATTCCCCAAAATTCTGTTTGGCAAGGCTTAAGCTTTCAGCTAAAGCTTGCTTAAATCCTGCCAAAATTGGAGACCAAATAGCCCCTTGTAAATTAAATAAATAAAACACACATACACACCCGCCCTCTTGCCGCCAACCCGAAAAAGTCTCATCGAATCCAAAACAAACAAACCACTGTGAATCCGAGAAAATACCTAGAATCCTGGAGTTTTGTAGGCTTCCTCCAACAAATATCCAAAAAAAACCCAATCTAGTTGAAATATATCAATCATTCGAGTTTTATCCCTCAAAATTATCACCACAATCATGAGAAAAAACCAAAAAAAAAAGGGTAAAACCCCTCAAAGAAAATCCGAATCCAAGTCACAATTGAACAAAGGAGGCCCCTACCTTTGCTCCCCCATCAAAGCGGTTCCGACGACAAAGCTGTGCGTAGATTTCCTTCTTAGTCAGCAGAACCCTTTGTTCCACTTCATCCGATGCCTTTTCCATAAGGTATTGGTAGTTTCTTGGAAGCTTAGTCTCCCACACAAAGTCCCCCGAAGCTGCTCCCCGGAAAGTGCGGCTAAGTTTCGCCAGCTTGCAGATCCCCGGGGGGTCGAGGTGTCGCATCAGCTCAGCTATGCAACTTTCCGGTAAGTCCCCTAGCCCCGTTTCCTGAACTCCTCCGTGACCTCCCTGTCTCATAATACTCGAGGCTCCAGCTCCCATACTCCCACTGATCAAAAACCCGAAAGCCTATTCCAATTCTAGACGAAGATCTACTAAAACCTAACCACAAACCATTGAATCAAGCAGAGATCTCTCTAATTTGAAAGAACCCTAGCAAAACAAAGATGCCTTCGTTGATGAACAGAAAAATTCCATCTCTTATTTGAGCGAGGAATCCACGCTCTGTTTCAAGGGGAGCAGGTGGAGAGAGAAGCGTGGGAGAAACGCTGGACGAGATTCTATTTAGATCGAATCCTAATATCGGACGTGCTCAGAACTGGTTAATGAAAGGACATGCTGTTCCTAAAATGCCCTCATTTGTTGGTTTACTTGAAAGCGCGGTGTGGTTCGGCGGGAACTATTAATACGACAGATGGAGTATGAAAGGACTAAGCTACCCCTCAACATTCTCCAATAAATTGACATGCTGTAGGGTTTTGATCCTGCCACGTCTTCGCTTCTCATCCACACGAAATTACAAATAATAGAATATCAAGTAATTCACTAGTAAATATAAAATTATAAAAGATAGAAAATAATTATTATTATTTGGTGCTAAAAAATTTGAGTGAATAAAATATATTTTATATTACAATATTATGTAAACATTTAGTATATATAGATAAAAATATTTGATGTTGAAAATCTGAAAAAGACAAAAAATCAGAGGACCGGGATGAGATGAAAAATCTATTATATTTTAGAGAATATGAGAATTCTTTTTTATATTTGAAGAAGATGATGACTATTTGAGAATAAAATATATGATTCTTTTTATAGGATTACAAAAATATGATATCCATAAGTTGATAATTGAAACCCTACAGTAAAGTTAGATCTTAGTAGAAATATAGAGATGACGATGATTATTAATAGTGAAGATTGATAGGAAATATTTTTGTCAATGGAAATAATATGTGGGGTTGTTGGCGGCCAAGCTGTAAAATGCAAGATAACTCTCTAGTTCTCTATCTTCTTCCTCCCCTTCATATAGAGAATATGGCTCTATTTATAAATTTTTTTGGGATAAACGTTTTGATAATTTGAACAAAAATTCAAAACACCAAATTGTATGGTTATAAAGCTTTTTTTTTTTTTGTTTATTTAGAACAGATAGAATTTCTAGCAAAATTTTTTGCCGAAAATTCCTCTACAAATTTATGGTCAACTTTCTGCCAGTAATTCCATTGTTACTTCCGATAAGGACTATTTCGCCGAAAAATTCATCGAAAATTCCTATTTTTCTGAAGTGAATCCTTATAACATTTTCCCAACTGTGGTGACTTGATTATAATCCTTTAATCATCATCGCCTGACTTAGGTCATGTGGTCACCATTCCCACCTATGGTCCTTCAACCATCATTGACCAACTATGTTCCTCTAATCATTATTGTCTTGTTACATATTATATATAACATATTGTATCAAAATCTTCCTCAATTACAATGATATCATTTTTAACCAATAACAAATATAAGTGGAGTAATTTCAACTAGGTTAAACCTTCATTATTTTTTCTTTTTTAGGTTTTTCATGTTAAAATTCTTACATTTCTCATAACTT
>NW_021319134.1:11121-14358 GCF_001605985.2 Dendrobium catenatum | reverse complement strand
TCATATGACCCTATGCATATGACTCAGCAAGCCTAACCCATGCTTTCACCTAAGTTAACTAATTCGATTGAACCAAGCCCTCCAATACCCAAATTCTTGCGCCCATTGCTAGCCCAGCCCAAATTGATTACTATAGCCATTTGAATTGAGTTTTAGAATGTTCATTGCACATGCCATGTAAAGCTCAATTCACTTGGGCTATTAATTTGGCAAGATTAATTAAATAAATCTCTATCTAATCATTAGCTCACTCATAATTGATTCGTCACCTATTCTAATCTGGTCAAACACTCCAGAATATTCTCTTCGCTCCTTTTTGGCTAGTCCCTAACTAAAATGGTGGCTGCCATTTCTTAGGTGGCAAGATCTTGGCCCTCCTTTTAAACTTATCCCTCCTATAAATAACCAAAAGTTTTTTGAAGGAGGGGTTTATCAATTAATTTCCTAGCCTCCTAGCAAGCCCACAAGCTTTCCTCTAGCCTCCTCCAACCTTTCTTAGCTCTAAAAAAGTCCAATTGAACAGATAGATAAATAGATAGATAGATAGATAGAGAGAGAGAGAGAAAAGGGTGAGAAAAAGTGATAATTCTCATATAACTTTAAATCCACTAGTTTTCAAGTCTGAGGATCTTCAAGGAAGCTATAGAGGACATCTTTATTAGTCCATAGACAAAAACAATTATGGAAATCCATCCAGTATAGACATGTATTTTTTTTCATTAGAATAATAAGAATCATATAAAGAACCAAAGTTAAATTTTTGTAGAAGTTATAATGATGAGCACATGGTCCAAATTGCTAAGGAAAGCTAATTTGATATATTTATTAAGGAGAGGTTAGGAAAGTATGTAAAAAAATATTACCATACCCTTACTCTCACAAATCAATGTAAAAGGTTAGAGGTGAAACCTTCTTTACTTTAAAACCTGAGCACTAAATCTATAATCTATATACCTTCAACTGCCAAAACCATTAAAATTAATGTAACCGTCAATGATCCATTCATGGATGAAATAATAGAGCTTTCTTTTGAGTGGTGAACATATAAATATAAAATCCCCAATTGATGTGAAAATTATTTTAGCAATATATGATGAAATAGTGGATATCATCAAATATTTACATGAATATTGCTCCTTCATTATATATATATATATAGCTGACCAAATCAAGAGATATAGATCAAATATATTGATCAATAATACCTTACATATAAGATCATTCAATAAAATGTGGTTAAAGTGTTTAAAAAAGTTAGAAGTATAAAATATTATAAAAGAAATGCATGCTAGATTGTGCGGTGCATGTCAATCAGGTCCGAAGATTAAAAAAAATTAAAAGAATGGGTTTTATAAGACATCGATGATGATTACATGAAACTTAAACTTTGTTTTCATCAATGCCAAGTACATGGCATGCTTCTAAATCACCCACTAAATGTATTAGACTAAATAGTTGCTTAATGTCCATTTTTAAAAGCTGGGGTGAGGATATTGTTGATCCAATATCTACTCTTCCTCCACAAATGGTTATTGATTTATATTAGCATCTACGAATTACTTCTTAAAAGGATTAGAGGCAATGTTCCTTAAGAGAAATGTCAAAGCTCATCCAAAGTTTCTAAGTTTTTTCAAAGACTATTTTATAAGTATAGCTGATTCAGTGTTCTTTATCGAATTCCTATCAGTATTGTAAGGTCTTCACATGTTAGAAGTACGACCAAAGTGAAATAGTTTAAGTTTAAAAATGTTGATAGAATTGATGTAGAGGATAAGACTCCAAGTAATTTGTATACCAGCTTTTGAGAAAATAGGAGTTTAGGCTCGAGCCGTTAGAGTAAAATATGGTTGCCAAATTTTTAATAGAAAGATATAATTGCAACTACAAGCATAACGATGAGCATGTGACAAGTTAGAGAGAAGCTTCATGGATAGATAAGGAACCGTACAATAGTAGAACTTATGTACTTTGAAGATGTGTAGTAAACTTATCTAGCAGAGAGAAAAACGATAGATAAATTCTATAAACCATGGTATCAAATCATGTATTGTACAACCCTTCAGTAATTAATCAAATATATTTCTTTCATCTTTGTCGATAAAATTATTACCTTCCCTTCATTTTTGTGAACTGTGGGATAAAGAAGTCATGAGAGTTCCCCTATGCATAGCTTAGTAAGAGTTTAATGCATCTCACATAGCCTCCTCATTATTGATATTAGTTAGAGATCATTCACACTCGTCTTCCTACCTAATTCTGCGAATCATCTAAAGCTCAAGGTTTCCCCTCGATAGACTTGTCACCACTTCCAATATGTCGAATGTTTGGTATTACATAATTGAATCATCTTGCAGATTTCAGTTTAAATAAAAAACGAAGCATTTCTCTATATGTACTCAACCTCTGTGGCCACCGTATCTTTCATCGTTTGGTAATTTATCTTTCAATTGGCAAATTGAAAATGCAGGATCGATGCTTATACTTGGATGGCAACCATCTATGTGTTGAGAATTAAATGCCACACTCTTTGTATCCATTGCTTTGACCTAAAAAAAGTTTTGAAGCAAAAAATAATCTATTTCTCATGATGAACTAATGTTTCTTACCCCTTTTCAACAATTATTTTAATAAGTTTAGCTAAATAGTGCATCGAAATTTACTGCTTCCAACATGAGGATTTGCTCCATTATTTGAAACGTTTTTTGTGAACTGACAATAGAAAATTTCAATGTAAACTGGAAAAATACAGCTGAATTTTGAAGAAGATATAAAGATTTTATTGGAGATAATGATAGATGAATCTTTTGTATTTGCATATAAAATTTAGATGATATAAAATATATAGTTTGGAATGAAATATCAATTATCAAAAGAAAAACAATGATAAATTCGACCACGTAAATGACAATAACTCTTAATATATTATTGGCTTGTGATTATCTCAAGAAGCCAAATAAGAATGAGAAAGAAGGGATTTAAATGCCAAAAAATGTTACAGTAATGGAAGTGTTACGCAGCATTCACACATAGAAAGAATATAATATTTAGCCTCATTTAACCAAAAGATTGATAAAAACAAAATTTCTAATGGCACTTAGGCATAGAGCACTACATAGCCATGGGAATTGCTCTGCACCAAGTATGCACAATAAACATTAATTATTACCATAGGAAAGCTATTGAGTAATTAATTGCAAATCAATAAAATATGGTTTTTCACGGCACCATAATTCCTCT
>NW_021319134.1:6259-7952 GCF_001605985.2 Dendrobium catenatum | reverse complement strand
TTTAAAAGAAGCAATTCAACCCCCTCTTGGAGCATCTTTGGTGGTTCAAAAAGGTTTAACACCCTCCCTTGAACATTCAAAAGTCACTACAATCTATGAATCTAAATATCTAAATGTATACTCTATTTTGATAATATACTGGGCTCTCTCATTACTAATGAGTAAAATGTGAGCAAAAGACTTCAACATTGAAGTGATAGGAAAAAAGCGAAGACAATGGCATTGAAGGTCAATGATACATATAACTAGCAAATGAATGATTCATATAGGAAGCTGATAGAGCAACATATTATGTTGAAAAAGGAACTTTCAACTTTGAAAGAAGGGCATGATAGTTTAATTAAAGATCACTCTACATTCAAAGTTGAACATATCATAATATATAGAAATCATACATCTCTAGTAGTTAATTTAATGCATTGAACAAAATAATATGAATTCATAAAAGTAAAACATATAGAAATAGAAGAAGAATTCAAGGGGCTATAAAAACTTGTAGTATAATGGATAAAAAAGAACCTGAGGGATTAGTTCAATTAGTTGTTAGAAGAAGTGCTAATGAGTATCTATTAAAGAAAAAAAGTGCACTTCAATAGAAAACAAAGGCCTAGGCATACAAAGAAACAACCTTGGACACAACAAGAATATCATATCCTTAGGAAGAGGCACATCCATCCAGAATTATGATCATATTACATGAGGTGATAGTGTTATTTTATATCTGATCACATCATACATATACTATTTGATCTATTGAAATAAATATTAATTAAATTATTTTATTTAAATTAAAAAAAGATTATTTTGAAATTTAACTATTTATATAATATGAACAAGACATTATATTGGAATATTAGCTATAATTAGAAACCCTGCCATGGTATCTAACTTATTTAAAAAAGGTAGATTTGAATTTTTAAATTTGAACTATTTATTATGTACGAATTTTTGTACAATATAATGCTTTAAAAAAAACTATCAGGAAAGTCAATTAAGCAATCAAATTAGAAATGATTGATTATAGATTGTATTGTACGATACTATATCTTATGGTATGAATCAGTAAATGAGTCTCTGGATGATGTTTTATTTTTTTATTATGGTCCAATAATTATACTATCAGAATAACCCAGGGGCTCGCTAGATGACTTTTATTCATCCTATATGATCTGATCTTGATTTGAACTAATCATCTTGTACTAATATTTATTCTACAGTATGATCAGTTAAATAATTTTAATTGATCATCTTTTAGGGTATTTATCATATAGTAATATAGTAGGAGAATTATACTACTCATATTTTGTAATCAATAAATTATATTGAATGAACCGTAATAGCTAAATTAAAAAATTGGGTATTCTTAGAGCCTTATTTTAAGACAATATCTATTTCATTTTGAAGTGTTTATGGAAGTCAAGGGGGCTAAAGTCTTATGTGAGAGTGAGTTTGTAAGGTGAGCTTTGGGTTGGGAGAGAAATATGTGTTGAGAGAGGAAGAGAGAATAGCCTTGTAAGATTAAGGGAGTGTGAGAGAGAGAGTTTTTACATGATTTCACTGGTCATCATCCACCTTGTTCCTCCATGAGGAAAATTCTCACTTGGGAGAAACTTTGGGAAGAATCTCTTAGAGTTAAAGGGCCACCATTAACTCCATCTCACTAGTGGGGTGGAAGGAATTCCAATTTTGTACC
>NW_021319134.1:5620-6159 GCF_001605985.2 Dendrobium catenatum | reverse complement strand
TCTTTCAAATCATATTTTGCAAACATTTGTGAATATTTTGTGAAAATAAATTTAATGTTAAGATTTTATCATAGTTGAATAATTCTTAATGAGATTTTATTTATCTTTTTATTGAATATTTTAGCACACATAATTTATCAATTTATACCATTAATATGTGCATGTGTTATATTTCTTGTAGTGTAATATACAGATGTAGATTTATATTTAATCTTAATCTATTGGTTGATAATTGTGGTGTCCACATTTCAGTCTGCTTTTCTTAGCAAGGCTGGAAGTTACCGTTACACTATTGTCCAGATAAAGACTAGGCATCAAGTGTTGACTCTTGTGATGTTGTAGTGCTATTAAACAAATACTAGGTGCCTCCAAGTCCATATTGGGCGCTATGGTAGTGTCAATAATGACACCCTGGCGGTGTAGTCCTTGACTCCGCAGTGCTGTGCAATACTTGAAATATTTGCATATTTTATGCATTTTCGTGCAAAATGCAACTAAAATAAAATTATTTAACTTATAATTTAAAATTCTTGCAGTGA
>NW_021319134.1:0-246 GCF_001605985.2 Dendrobium catenatum | reverse complement strand
GCCTGGGGTCCAATAAACCAACCTGAAACATCCTAGATAATTTTAGATTAAAGAAGAACATTCAAATAACATCAAAACTAATTCACTTAATCATCAACTTTCCCACAAGAGTAAGCATAAAAGAAGTAGCAAGTAAGGAAATCATATAATCATCAAGTAGCAAAGCTAGGAACCCTTTGAAGGAAGAATGCACAAGGGAAGTTTGGCGTAAGAAGATGAAGAACCAGCTAACACTTCCTTAAAATA